>NC_054700.1:17269020-17569020 GCF_016097555.1 Gigantopelta aegis | reverse complement strand
GTTTATCAAGGGTCCAGTTTTGAGGGAATTCCAGTTTACTGAGGGTCCGGTTTTGAGGGAATTCCAGTTTTCTGAGGGTCCAGCTTTGGGGGAATTCCAATTTACTGAGGGTCTAGGTTTTAGGGATTTCCAGTTTACTGAGGGTCCACTTTTTAGGGATTTCCACTTTACCGAGGATCCGGTTTTGAGGGAATTCACTGTAGATGCAGGCCTCTGAAAATTGTGAGAGCGATAGTTTCATTTGCGTGTCATTCGCGTCGTAAGTATAGTTTGCGTAACCCATGTTTCGTTTGCGCATTGAATTTATGAATTCACATGTTCATGCTAGATTACCTAAAAATTAAATGTTTTACCTAAATTGTTTTTTGCGTAACCCATAAATGGCTTATGTAAATATTCAATTCTCGGAGGCCGGAGATATATTTTATTGGTGTTATATGGCAATCTAATTAGAATTAGCTCCACTATTACATGCGGATCTAACACCAGCCAGTTGGAGCTCATGTCCACCAATCAAAACCTTACTTGCAGAATCATGCCAGTGAAAATAATTTGAAAATATTCCGAATTATCCTGAGGGTATACAATATGTTTCATGTGAATTACGAATGCCTTATTTAGACCAGTAGAACTAATTTTAATCGGATTGCTAACAACACTGCATAGTCTCCAATGTCCAGGTAACATTTCGTCAGTAAATAATAATTTAAATATTGACCAATCACACTTTGCCTTTTATAACATTATTTGGGAGCATACAAATTCTAAAAATATCGGGCGAGTCTATTTTAGTGGCCGCAGTACAGCGAACCATACCAATACATACGGGATAGGTTATCAGTCTTCAGTTTTACATTACAAATTATTTATTTTATAAAATAAAATATGTTTTAAGGCATTCGTAATTCACACGAAACATGTTGTATACCCTCAGGATGATTCGGAATGTTTTCAAATTATTTTTAAATCACTGGTAGGATTCTGCAAGTAAGGTTTTGATTGGTGGACATGAGCTCCAACTGGCTGGTGTTAGATCCACATGTAATAGTGGAGCTAATTTTAATTAGATTGGTTATATGGCTTACAATGTACCACGGTGGTGGCCATATTTAGATATATTCTCTTAATACTGTTTTCATTACACGGCCAGGGCCAGGGCCCGTGCTTATAAAACTTAAAGTCCAGACTTTAACGTAATGCTATTTGAATGGCGTTGCCATGACGTTAAAGTCTAGACTTTAAGGTTTATAAGCACGGGGCCTGTACTAGTTCAGGGTTCATTTGGGTTGGGGTTTTTTTATCGACTGTCACCAAACGTTTGATGAGTCTGATTTTTATTACTACATGTACTTATTTTCTCTATTTTAACATTTCACCTGCTCTACCTTTGTGATCACATGTTTTAGCCTTCAATGTAAAAAATGTTCGCAATAAATAAAAAATTTGAAGGTGCTATATCCCAGTTAATAAAAGTACCATGTTTTGCTATTTTTACATTTATTTGTGGTAAATAATTACATATTTAACTGATTCAGCACATTATCATTGCATAAAAAAAACCTGTAAATATAAACAATTTTTATTGTGATTCCTGTCTTGTCATGTAACAAATGTTATAACATCAGCGAATTCACAGAATTTGGCGGCTAAATACATGTAGAACTGCCAGAGACAGATGTGTTACACAAGGACTGAACTTAGTGGTAAGAGTTAAAGTTTGTTTAATTTAACAACACCACTACAGCATATTGATATATTCTGATGGAAAGAAATAATGGAACATATGATATCGGAGACCAAATTTAAATGACGAGCAGGTTATGCATGCCTGTATACAATACAAAGATGTATTGTGGAATTGAAGGTTATACTGTGGGATTGATTGTCGGACATACAGTTAACTTTCTGATACTGCTGCTGAAGGGTTTTATTTGCAGTTAATATTTGCTTTTATTTTTTTTATATGCTCCCTCATTTCTTTCCATCAGTATATTAATCATCGTCTATTGGATTTCAAACATTTGTAATTTTGACATATAGTCTTAGAAAGGAAATCCTGCTAAAACAAATTACATTAGTAGCAAGGGATCGTTTATATGCTGTTTCCCACAGACAGGAAAAAACATACCACAGCCTTTGACCAGTTGTGGTGTCTGGTTTTAATGAGAGAAAAAAAACAAGCAGCTAAATGGATCCACCGAGGTGGTTTGATCCGGTAACACAAGCACCTCAGGCGAACACTCAACCCACTGAGCTAAATCCCACCCCTTAGTGGTAAGAAGAGTGGGATATCATTATAGAGTGTTCCGTCTGTCCACTAAAGGTTCTCCAACTGAAATAAAACATTTCTACTGGTACATTCATTTAATTATTTGAAATATTTTACCTATTTCCCGTTCCAGCCAATGCACCACAACTGATACATCAAAGGCTGTGGGATGGTGCATATAAAAAATCCCTTGCTACTAATGAAAAAATGTAGCGGGTTTACTCTCTAAGACTATATGTCAAAATTACTGATGTTTGACATTCAATATTTCGATGATTAATAAATCTACATGCTCTAGTGGTGGTGTTAAACAAAAGAAACTTTACTTGTACATTCAACTGTTTGAAAGTAAAAAAAATTATGGACATGTTGAAGGTATAATGTTTGCATTTCAAAATAAATGATCATAGTAAATGATATTTTTGCGGAAGCAGCCATTATACAGCTGATATAACACCTTTAATATTTTTAAAGCACAGGAGTTGATTATTAATGCATGGTGCTAAACCAGGTGGTTGGTATGCATGATGGCATGATGTTCAGTTTTAGCTATTTTATGTCAGTATTTGTACAGATATTGTATGTAGTAACCCAAACAACTTTTGAAAAAAATCACCTTGACTACACTTATGCATAACAGTAATTTTGTGAAACTTTCCCTTCATACATGTACATGTATTTTAAAATAATATTAGGTCAAGATTTTGTTTTTCTATTTTTGATATAATTATGCCTTTAAAAAAAGAAGAAGTTCAAAACCCTAAAATAGTGGATTGAGTTATAGAAATCAAAAAACAAACTTAGTCTAAGAATGCAGCTGTTGTTTTTATACATGTAGTTAATAACCTAGTTACGTATAGATTAGATTATTAATATAGATTTAGAATGTTTTCATTCTCACTTATACAGGTATTTGTAGATTTGTTTTTCTTCTTAGATCCTATTGATGTTCAAGTGTGCTGTCCTGGGCACACCTCAGATATCACTGTTATGTGTTGAGGATGTAGATTAATGGTTGCCATTGGTGAGAAATAATTTGGCCTTATATATACTCTTCCAAAAAAGTAGGGGAACCTGAAATATTAAAACATATGTTTTGACCACAGACATCCTAGTAAAGAACGTTCAGGTCTGTTTATCAGCACACCGAAACACATTCCATAGTTGCACATGCATCACACAGTTGCCCCGTACATGTGCGTGGGGCGTCATTCTTGATTTTGACCATTTCCAGGAAGGTCCATTAATCACTGTGGAACATTATTTCTGTCAAACATTTTCATTCTGTTGATCATACAGTTGTTATTGTTTTGTTTTCAGTCATTTTTATTGTTTCAATTTGCGATTTACTGATGATAAAAAAAATGTCAACATTCAAATTTCACTTCTGACCCCAATCGTCCTTCAAGATCTTTGGTCATAAAACCTACTGTAATACTGAACTACCAGTTGTAATGTTTGCCCAATTAATTCACTATTGTCATATAACCATTCCCCACAGCTAATATACCTTACAATTTTGGCAATTGTAAATTCTTATTAGAGTTCCCCTACTTTTTTTTAAGAGTATATATATATATATATATATATATATATATATATGTGTGTGTGTGTGTGTGTGTGTATATATGTATATATGTATATATTCATACTGATCTGTGCTCTTCCAACTGGTTTGGAGCTATGGTTTTGATACGAATGCGGTACCTGCCGGTTTAGAACCAGATGACTTAGTCACTGCGACACCAAGGCTGGTATGCTCTTTGTGTGTTTATTTATCTTTTATTACTAATGTGATTGCAGGAAGGAATCCCCCCAGTTCCAAGGGTGATGCCGACAAGATATCGAGGAAATCAAATGGTTTGTTTTATTGTAATTTGTAATACAAGGAGCAGCATTTACCTCAGTCGGTTGAGTGGTCGCTTTAGGTACTCAGTGAATCCATTCAACTGATTGTGTTTTTTCTCTTTCCGACCAGTGCACCACAAATGGTCAAAGGCTGTAATATGTGCCTTCCTGTCTGTGGGAAAGTGTTTATAAAAGATCATTACCAAATGTTAGAATTACCAAATGTTTGACATCCAATAGCTAATGAGGGAAGGGACATAGCCCAGTGGTAAAGCGCTCGCTCGATGTGCGGTCGGTCTTGGATCGATGCCCGTCGGTGGGCCCATTGGGCTATTTCTCGTTCCAGCCAGTGCACCACAACTGGTATATCAAAGGTCGTGGTATGTACTACCCTGTCTGTGGGATGGTGCATATAAAAGAACCCTTGCTGCTAATTGAAAAGAGTAGCCCATGAAGTGGCGACAGCGGGTTTCTTTCTCAACATCTGTGTGGTCCTTAACCATATGTCTGACACCATATAACCGTAAGTAAAATGTGTTGAGGGTGTCGTTAAGTAAAACATTTCTATTTTTTCCAATAGCTAATGATTAATAAATCAATGTGCTCTAGTGGTGTCGCTAAACAAAACAAACTTTAACTTTTATAATATGAAACCTGAAAGGTTTGCTTGGTAATGATGCACATCGGTGTGTTCATTCGTCTATTTCTCGTTTGGTATATCAAAGGCTGTGGTATGTGCTGTTCTGTATGTGGGATGGTGTATATTTTAAGATCTCTTGCTACTACATGTAATGGAATTTTTTTTGCCAGTTTCCTCTCTATGACTTATATGTCAAAATTACCAAATGTTTGACATCCAATAGCCGATTATGAATAAATCAATGTGCTCTAGTGATGTTGTTAAAACAACAAAGTTCCTTCACACCACGATTGGTATATCAAAGGTTGTGATATGTGTTATCCTGTCTTAGGGATGGTGTATATAAAAAAGATCCCTTGCTACTAATGGGAAGAATGTAGCAGGTTTCCTCTCTAAGACTGTCAGAATTACCTAATTAATAAATCAATGTACTCTAGTGATGTAAGTAAATAAAACACTTTAAACTGATGGTTTGTTTCATTTTCTTCAACAACACCAATTGAGCACATTGATTAATTAATCATCAGCCATTGGATGTCAAACATTTGGTAATTCTGACGCGTACTCATCAGAGGAAACCTGCTATATTTTTCCTAATGCAGCAAGGGATCTTTTATGTGCACTTTTCCACAGACAGGAAAGCACATACCACAACCTTTAACTAGTTGTGGTGCACTGGTTGGAACAAGAAAAAACCCAATCACTCAATGAATCCACTGAGGTAGTTCAATCCTGTGACGCAAGCACCTCAAGCGAGCACCCAACCAACTGATCTAAATCCTGCACTGTCTGATGCTTGGATGACTATCTACAGTCGACCATAAATCATCGGTGATAGCGGGGTCTAGATGTGTTGACTGGTGGGATATAGCTTGATTAATAAAGTACTCACCCGAGGTGCTCTAATTGGTTTTTATACGCCTGTTTTTGACAGGTCAAGTTATGTTATGGCGTTATCTGTCCGTCCATAAACCTTTTGTTTTCAGAGCATATCTTTCTTATCAATTCATATAGGATCATCAAACCTTGCATGCAAGTACAACTTGGGATGGTGGTGAGTTGTGTACCATAACTAGGTCACCATGATCTACCTTTCACACATTATAGCACATTAAAGGAAATCCTTGTCCGGCCCATATCTTTCTTATCAATTCATATAGGATCATCATACCTTGCATACAAGTACTACTTGGGATGGCAGGCCTGGAAATGATTTTTTTTAGTGATGCCTGTCAAAATGACCTATGTCAGTCAATTTGAGCCTGTCGAAAAATGAAACTCTGCTTGTCTACCAAATGTTGAAATATTGTTACTATTGTCCTTTATTAATCATGCACTATAATTATATTATAGCCGTAGAACTACTTTTCATGATTACACCCATGGGCCAAATTGTGCCCAATGTAAAAAGCACATGTATAGTTTCAGTGGGTTTGGATTGAGGTAAATATCTGTGTTGTATTCTCTTCATTACATGTAGAAAAAGTAATAAAATTGGCAAATAACTACAATCAATTGTGGATAAAATAATGCAATTTATAAATATTTGGATTTGGGGTGGGGCGTTCTGTTCATAATCAAACAAGTTGATGTTTTGTTGGACTTTCTGACATGCTGCAATTTCATTTAGGAGATAACCATATTGATTTTTTTAGATTTGCAGGTGTTATTGTCTATTTGATCCTGCAAATGTCATTTTAATTAAATATTTGCGGGCATCAAATAGACAATAACACCTGCAAATCTAAAAACTCAATATGGTTATGTCCATTGTAAACTGGATAGTTTTTCAACGGAACTAACTGTATATTTGGTATTTCTTGAAAAAAATATCTGGCTGCAATCTAACTGTAGACCCGTGAATCGTCAACTTCGCCTGTTCCAATAGCTAATGACGTCACTTTCTAATGATGTCATTAGCTTTCCGGGTGTTATTGTCTATTTGATCCTGGAAAAAGAATGTAATTAACCAATCACAATACAGAACACACTCACCATTAGTTTACAATTGGAAATGAAATACAGTTGATATTTTTCCATGAAGCCAAGTTAAAAAATTCATTTGGTTAAATATTTATGTTTCAAAAATTACAAGAGAAAAACCAAAATGCATGGTGACTACAATCAAAGTTTTCTTTATAGAATTGTTTATGCCATAATAATTACAAACTTCCAGCCATTATACGATTTACTCTCTTTGATTGGACAACGTCACTAATAAAATGCATGTTACCCTTCGATAAATCTCAGAAAATTACGTCATTAAGTCAAATGAGACGTCATTACGTAAAACAGGTCGTGGAAAGGACCTTTAGTTAGAAATTTATTTATGTGTATTTTAACTGAATAAGTTGTATTGTTTGTAATTGACTTTTTTGTTTGCTATGTGTAAGTTAAAAATGTAGTATATAAATGTACAAGTATGTGATGTTATACAATTTGTGACTTATACATCGATAAATTCATTAAAAATTACAAACCGTTCTTATATAATTGTTCATAATATTAATAATTTTTTTTTTTTTCTTTTTTTTTTAAGGAAACAAGAATCAATATCTGTGTGTTTTTGTTGGAAACATCTCCGCTTCAAAGACAGAAGTAAGATTAAATTTCAGTGCACAGTTTTGGGGTGAAAAAATAAAAATGCCATTTATAAAGACACTCGATTTGGAGATAAGCAAGCTCAACACCAATCCAGTGACACCTACAACTTACCAATGATAAAAAATATAATAAAAAAAAAAAAGGATTTTTTTTAAAGACACCACTAGAGCACATTGATTTATTAATCATCGGCTATTGGATGTCAAACATTTGGTAATTTTGACATAGTCTTAGAGAGGAAACCCACTACATTTTTCTATTAGTAGCAAGGGATCTTTTATATGCGCCATCCTACAAATAGGATAGCACATACCACGGCTTTTGATATACCAGTTGTGGTGCACTGCCCAATGGGCCCACCGATGGGGATCGATCCCCAATGGACTACGCATCAAGTGAACTCTTTACCACTGGGCTATGTCTTGCCATTATCATAATAAGGACATTTTATAGTGTAAACTTTCTGTACTATTGTCATTGATTTAAATGTATGCCATATTTTCATGCACTGTTTTTATGAACTGACAATATTAGTCAGGTGATAAAACAAAGTTAAAAACAAATTTCATGCCTAGCTTTCATTTAAAACCTTTCTCTGAGAGATAGGAATGAAACCTTAAAATGATAAACTGAAAAAATATTATATATCCAGTGAAACCTCTCAAAAACGGACCCTCTGTAAACTGGACTTCTCTCAAAACCAGACCCTCTGTAAACTGGACTTCTCTCAAAACCAGACCCTCTGTAAACCGGACTTCTCTCAAAACCAGACCCTCTGTAAACTGGACTTCTCTCAAAACCAGATGTTTTTCATGGTCCCTTTTTAAATATCTGTGCAGAAAATAACCTCTCTAAACCGGATACCTCTTAAAACCAGACTTTTTGCTTGGTCCTGTGGTGTCCATTTTAGAGGGGTTTCACTGTATTTGCTTTTTATAAAAGTTTTTGTTTATCCATTTTACTGTCATTTTAAGAAGGTCAGGACTTATCAAAATATATAATTATTTTAGTTATACATTACTGTTTGTTAAAGGTCCACAATCATATGACATTATTAATACACAGTATATTAAAAAATACATAAAGATTACATTATTAACCATAAAAAACAAAAATATCAGCCCAATTATTAATAAAGCGACTTTTTGTAAAACGCTCGGGGGGAAAAAAACACAGATCCAGTCGATTTGACCCGCATCTGACCTGTGACATAGCATCAGGTGAATTCAACTCATTCATTAGTAGGTTAGCATGGCGACGGCATGCAGTGATTCTTCGGAAAATAGCTCATTCTTATCGGACGTTAGTTTGGACATTTCAGACTTGTTGCATTTGTCTATTTATTCTAATGCTACCTCGATTGGTGAAGAAGAAGGAAAAAATCTGTTAGGGGTACTTAGAGAATAACTAACGAGCTACGAGGAATTACGGATTATCTGTCCCGAGTGAATTAATGTTGTAAACCCGAGCCTCTGGCGAGGGTTTTACAGCATTAATTCACAAGGGACAGATAATCCGTAATTCCTCGTAGTGAGTTGGTTATTCTCTTTATTACCCATTGTCAATCTTTAACGATTTTAAAAGTATATTTACGTTGTCGCTAACTAACAAGCTCTACCAGCCATAACAATATATTCATACGCGCCGTTACCGGTGCACACCCAACAGTATCCACCAAAGAATAGTTCCAAAAACCCCCAGTCAAAATAATAAAATAAAAACATTTTTTAAACATTTGTACATATATTTTGATTTTTAATTCCGTAAATGTTCGTATCGTAAAAAAATATTTGAAGTTCGTAGTAATAGTTTGACCGATGAATGGAATCATGAATGAACAAAAAGTGGTCCCGGCAGTATGTAATTGCCAATCAAATCTTGTCTTTTTAAAGCCAGCCAATCATGACTGTAGAAGCAATCTGCACACTGCAGAGATCGAAAAAATATTACCCCGTATATTTGAGCCCATATGGGTAATAATTTCCTATCAGTTTGAACCGCAGTACACCGACGACTATTTGCAGCCCGGAGCCCGGACGTTGCCTGGTGACAAAAACAAAGCCCGAATGTTAATGCCTAGGTGTACATTGTTCATATTTGGCAATAAGATACACCTCAACACAATGCATTTATACATGTTAAAAAAATAAATGTAGGAAAAATATTTTTTTGAAAAAGTACTAATTAATATTAACTGATGACTGGATAGCATTTAAATAATTAATGTATTGCAATTATTATTAAAAACAACAAATACATGTACATACATTAAATATGTTTTTTTTAAAAACATCATTAAATATATTAAACAAGGCGCATTCATTGTCAGTCTAATCATTACTTGGTTACAGACATCTACGATTGGTACCTGTTTCATTTACAAAATATGAAAATAAAAGATTTTATTGTTCGAAGTTAATCCTTTAATTGGTTAACTAAAGGCTTATTTGCAAAAGCAATACATGTCTACAGATTTTGCTGACATCGGTAGCTCGGACAGCATGTGACACAGTCATCTCACTACAAGATCAAGGAATCTAAGTGGTGTATGTAATGTCGTAAAGAGGTGTTTTCAGACGTCGGATGCATGTTTGTTCCTAATTTGCTCTGTCGGTGTCGGAAGGTGTGAATGCCATTGTAATGAACAGAATAACACTGATAGACGTTTGTTCCCGACAATTTGTGGTCGGATGGTGTAAATGTCACAGTAACGACGGTCGTTGTAACGAGGTCTGACTATATGTTAAAACAATAAATGTAGGAAAAATATTTTTTAGAAAAAATCGTATTAACATTCGGTTGGCCTATCTGTTTTTGTTTTTCGGGCGATGTTCGGAATATCGCACATGAAAAATAAGGATTTTTTTTCTTCTAAAAAATATTTTTCCTACTTTTATTTTTTTGACATATATAAGAAAGAAGTGTTTTATTTAACGACGCACTCAACACATTTTATTTACGGTTATATGGCGTCAGACATATGGTTAAGGACCACATAGATTTTGAGAGGAAACCCGCTGTCGCCACTACATGGGCTACTCTTCCGATTGGCAGCAAGGGATCTTTTATTTGCACTTCCCACAGGCAGGATAGCACAAACCATGGCCTTTGTTGAACCAGTTATGGATCACTGGTCGGTGCAAGTGGTTTACACCTACCCATTGAGCCTTGCGGAGCACTCACTCAGGGTTTGGAGTCGGTATCTGGATTAAAAATCCCATGCCTCGACTGGGATCCGAACCCAGTACCTACCAGCCTGTTGACCGATGGCCTGCCACGACGCCACCGAGGCTGGTCATTAACATATATAAATGCATTGTGTTGAGGTGTATCTTTGTGCCAAATATGAACAATGTACCTCGGCATTAACATTCAGGCTTTGTTTTTGTCTCCGGGCGACATTCGGGCTCCGGGCTGCAAATAGGTTGAACAGGGGGAATACAGGCTTGGAACAGACAAGTTCTTTAACAAAAGTTTCGGTGCCATTCCCATCGACCATCTTAGATAATTGTCGTAATCCCCAGGTGTGAAGTGGTCGTTACAAATCGAATCCTATCTTGACGGTCCTTTCCAATACGCACGTGTTCGGTTTAAGAACTGTTTCCGTGCAAACAATGTCGGTTTGTCTTTCGGAAAAATATACAATCTTCTTTTGCCTTTAACGGCAGCTTTCGTACATCCATACACCGAACAATGGTTCACCATGTTTCACATTTGAAAGATATCTTCAAAATAATATTGCAAATATACAATTCAATTCAATAGAATAACATTTTCATATTTTAAAAATACACGTGTTCCACTTCCATGTAAAATGACTGAAAGGCTGCGAATCACGCGTTCATGTTATGTCGGTTAGCGTGTCACGTGACTTGACTCTTGAAGTTGAGAGGCTTTTTGGCAAGCGATGGGGAAAACGCAACTTTTTATTGCGAATATATTAAAAATGGGTAAATTTAAAAAATATATATTTTATTGATACTTCATATATATTATTGTAAAAGGTATACGTAGATACCAAACAATAGTGAATTACGTTTTTGATAAATGTAGACCGTTAAGAAGATTTATCTTAACAGTGTTATTGTTTTGTTTTTAAATATAATAATTTTTTATATATATAGCCTAAGATGTGTAATTTGTTAAGAAAATTTAACTTTAAAAATATTTATAAAATTTAATCTAATATTGACATAATATTATGATAGGTACAGTGTACAGTAAGTAGTGTTTTGAGAAGAAAAAAATTGGATTGATATAAATATTATAGTGGGTTTTTTGTTTGTTTTTTCAGGCTGAATTTGCCGAGTTACTTAAACCCTATAATCACAGAGGTTTTCGTATTGTGGTCAAGGAACAAAAAGTGTATGTAGGTTTTTTTTATTATCAACACATGAGTATCACTTTTATATCATTACCAATATTTCTAGATCACTGCAACCTACTTTTCACACATTACTGCACATTAAAGGAAATCTTTGTCCAGCCCATATCTTTCTTATCAGTTCATATAGGATCTTCGAACCTTGCATACAAGTAGAACTTGGGATGGCAGTGTGTTGTGTACCATAACTTGGTCACCATGACCTACTTTTGACGGGTATATCATGTACCTCACCGGTACTCTTTGTTTAATGTTATGAATAAAGTAAAAGTTGTATGTGATACAGAAACAGCATTGAGATATTTGTGGGGACTACAATTTTTCAGTTTACATTTTTCATATTCCTCACTCTTAATTGATAATATTTTTTAATTATTTTATTTTTGTACAGATATGCATTTGTTAAAGTTCCGACAACCGCAGATGCACAGGCTTTGATTGATGGTCTGCAAGGAGTGACATTTGGCAACCGAGAACTTCAGGTTCGCTTGTCTGACAACCAGAGACACGTTCAACCGCTGCAAGATAAAGGTGTAATTTTATGGCATTGCGTGACCAGGCTGCAAAGTGTCATGTGTATAGTGAATATCAAACAAGTTAATACTGAAGTGAAACCTCTCAAAACCGGACCCTCTATAAACTGGAATCCCCTCAAAACTGGACATTTTTCATGGTCCCTTTTTAAATATCTGTACAGACGGGAACCTCTCTATGGATACCTCTTAAAACCAGACTTTTTACTTTGTCCCGAGCGTGTCCGGTTTAGAGGAGTTTCACTGTATTATCAAGGGGCAGGATCTAGCTCAGTTGTAAAGTACTCTCCTGATGTGCGGTCTGTTTAGGATCGATCCCCATCAGCGGGCCCATTGGGCTATTTCTCGTTTCAGCCAGTGCACCATGACTGATATGTCAAAGGCTGGTATGTGCTATCCTGTCTATATTGGATGGTACATATAAAAGATCCATTACTACTAATGCAACAAATGTAGTGGGTTTCCTCTCTAAGACTATGTCAGAATTACCAAATGTTTGACATCAATAACAGATGATTAATAAATCAATGTGTTCCAGTGGTGTCGTTAAACTTTTAACTTTTATGTATTATCAACTTTTTAAGTCCCGAGTGAATTAGGTTTTCTTTTGTCACAAACTTTGATGAGTGACCACGAAAACCTATTTCACATAGTAGCAAATTTGATATTCTCTTTAGTACCCCAGACTGTATGTATTTGTTGTGCCCCTAATAAACTGTTCTGTTCTGTCTGCCACTATTGCAATAAATCTGTGTACATCAATAGTCCGTCCCACAGGGAACGCCTTTTTTCATGCTATGGAATTTACTACAAGTTATATCTCAGCCGATTTTCTTCTAAATTGGACCCAAAAATAATTTTTTTTTTTTTACTTTCCAAAACACTTTTACTTTTCTTCTTACATCAAACAAAACTGAAATCATTTAAAAAAAAAAAAAAAAAATCGTAGGAGGATGGGATGGACTATAGATCATATATATATATTATGCTTTGTTTATTGTGTTTCAGGCTGTTCACTCAGTATAACTACTTCTGCAACACCACCCTGGACACCTCTGCCCTCAGGTCACAGCATATCGGCCACGACAACGGACTTGTACGCACAGAGTGATACCTCTTCCAACAGCAGCCTGCCGTGCTCTCAACAGTCATCGGAACTGGATCTCTCGTTCTCCAACCTCAATATCCGTGTCGGTGCCGACGGTGATAAAGTGATCACCTCGTCCCCTATTACAGTCGGCAGAACTGTGTCCAAAGGTTTGGCCGTTAGTGGTATGCCTCAGTTTGCAGAGTGTGTGCCGGAGCTTGAGGAAATTCCAGAGTTGGAGGATATTGAAGACGAAGATTATGATGATGATGGTGACGATGATGATGATGATTGTGATGAACTTGAAAGTGGTCCTGTCAGTATTTTTGTTGGAAATTTCCCCTCTGGAACAACAGATGTGAGTGCAGCATCCATCCGGTATTTCAAAGGCTGTGGTATGTGCTATCCTGTCTGTGGGATGGTGCATATAAAAGATCCCTTGCTCCTAATCGAAAAGAGTAGCCCACGAAGTGGCCACAGCGGGTTTCCTCCCTCAATATCTGCATGGTCCTTAACCATATTTCCGATGCCATATAACCGTAAATGAAATGTGTTGAGTGCATCATTAAATAAAACATTTCCTTCAAATCCATCCAGTTATTAAAGGCTCTAGTTGTGTTTTTAACTTTCATCTTTCATTCATTCAACTTAACATGTTCAGCAATAGCTCAGGGTAAGCAGACAATTTTGCCAAATTATCTATTAAGCTTAAAAAATTGCAATGACCCATTCATTTTGTAACAAAATATAAATTATTTCATGAAATTATTTTTGCCAAATTAAAATAAAATTCGCCATTTGTTTTTAAAATTCGCAATTGGTGAATTTGGCTAGTGCTAGAGCTAATCCTGTACTTTGCTTGATAATTTAAAAAAAAAAGAAGTCAAAAATAGTTTGAGGGAAATTGTGAAATATTTGTTAGAAAAATTTAAAATGTCATAACATTTTGCTTGATTACTTTCAGAGAGAACTGATCAGTTTGTTTTGGGTCTATGGAGTTGTGGATGTTAACATGATTAATAATAGATTCTATGGCCACAATTGGTGAGTTAAATAGTTCGCTAGCCAACATCATACATATAGGAGTGAGACGTAGCCCGGTGGTAAAGCGCTCGTGTGGTGTTTACTCTATCTAACATCGATACCCGTCGGTGGGCACATTGGGCTATTCCTTGTTCCAACCAGTTCACCACAACTGGTATATCAAAGGCCATGGTATGAGCTGTCCTGTCTGTGGGATGGTACATTAAAAGATTCATTGCTACTAATGGAAAAATGTAGCGTGTTTCCTCTCTAAGACTATAATTATTAATGTTTCAATAATAAATAATGATTAATAAATCAATGTGCTCTAGTGCTGTCGTTAAAAAAAGACAAACTTTAAACTTTATTTGTCGGAAATTGTCAAATGTATGACATCAAGTTGCCGATGATTAATTAATCCTCTTAGTGCATGGTGGTGTTAACAAACTTGAACTTCTTTAACATTCCTTCCCCTCTCCTTTTGTTTGAAGCACAAAGGCATTTGTGTGGTTGAAGAACGCCAAGACTGCCAAAGCAGCCATTGCCGACTTGAATCAGCGAAACTACATGGGGTCTGTTCTTCTTGTCGACGTGCCGCGTGGTTCACGAGACAGAGTACAGAGCAAGTGGTCTGACTCTGACCTCCTCTCGGACAAGAATTCAATTGCCTGTAAGTAACGAAAGAAAGTTTAGTTTTAAAGAGACAGACCCCATTTTTTAAACACCAGGTCGTTTTTTTTTCACTATTAATAAAAGCCATTTTTGGTAAGTTAAATCGGACATTACTTGCATTTTATTGTTTAGAATATCCATTTCCATATTTCTGAAGTATTCTTGGTCATCCTGGGGTTTGTAATACATGCCACAAAATGAACTTTTTATAATTCTAAAAACACATGTATCTCTGAGAAGTAACTGTTATGGAAAAGAGCTCTAGTCTGTTTTAGAGAGTGGTCCTCATTTTAACATCACAGACTCTAGACCACAGGGATACTTTTAAACAGTAATGAATATAAATTAATGGAAATTGAATTATCCCTCACTGGGTTTTTTTGGAAAACAAATTTAAATGTATAATTTCCTGCTTTTGTATAGCGACGATCTCAGAGACTGAAGAATTGGAAGCGTTCACTTTGGAGATGAAGTTGGAAAGCTTTTCTCATTTCATTGATAAAATGAAGGCGTGGAAGAATACACTTGAACCAGGGATGATAATCCAAGTATGTGTGTCTACAGTGGAAAAGAAGAATATATTCTGGGGCCAGAACATTAGTGAGGTAAGTCAAAGTAGTTCTGTTAGTGGAAAATGTAGGTAAAAGAAATCATTAGCATATGTGAGATAAAGGAGACATTCATCGATGCAGTTTCGAGTGGGTTTAAAGTAGGCTCAGTCTGTCTGGGTGTTTGCGCTGCTGAAAAGGATATGTACGAAGCGAGAATACACTGGCTCTCAACGTGGATAAACAGCCAGTACTCGGTTGATTTCTTCAGGTCGCACGGGTGTTGAAACATCATGACAGTTTCATTAGTGAACAGTGGTGACATCGAGACAAACATAAGGAATGTACTATCAGAAAAAATAAAATAAAAAGATTGTTTTCTGCATGGAATGTTTCGTTCCCCACCCCAGCCCGCAACAAAAACACTGGGTACTGGATGTTCTAATAATTGAAAATATAATATGGGAACCATTTATGAGTTGCATCAAAATATTTCAGGTTAAAGTTTGTAACTGATTAGTTGGCTTGGTTGGTTGTTTGCCACGGCCCGAACTTCATTTTCATTCATATAATGTTTCTGAAGCGGGATTTAGCTCAGTTGGTTGAGTGCTCGCTTTAGGTGTTTGTGTCGCAGGATCAAACCACCTCGGTGGATCCATTCAACTGATTGGGGTTTTTTTCTCTCGTTCCAACCAGTGCACCACAACTGGTCAAAGGCTGTGGTATGTGCTATCCTGTGTTGGAAAGTGCATATAAAAGATTCCTTGCTACTAATGGAAAATATAGCGGGTTTCCTCTGATGACGACTTGTCAGAATTGCCAAATGTTTGACATCGAACAGTCGATGATTAATTAATCAAGGTGCTCTAGTGGTGTCGTTAAATAAAACAAACCTCTTCATATAATGTTTCCATTCATGAGATTTTACACATACGTTATACGATCTACAAAGATTTACAACAAATGTTTGACACATTTGTTTTATAAATTTATATGAAATGGTATATTTTCATAAACAGTAGCTTTAGTAGCAGAGAAATTTTTTTTTTTCTAATGCAACCACAGTCGTATTATTTTGTATTGTAAATATTTTGTTGTAAAAAGAATGCGGTTATGTCATAATGTCACTTACATTACGTAATGGCTGATGGCTGATGGCTGTGTCGTAGACAGCAGAGATATTCTTATATTAAAAACCAGTTAAAAGTGCCAATGGGTAATAAAGAGGATAACCAACTCACTACAAGGATTTACAAATTATCTGTCCCTTGTGAATGAATGTTGTAAAACCATTGCCGAAGGTTCGGGTTTACAACATTCATTTACTTGGGACAGATAATTCGTAATTCCTCGTAGCGAGTTAGTTATTCTCTAAAGTATATAACATGTGGCAGAAGATATTTCCATGCACTCTCTGTCTCCTATGACGGTATCACTGATAAAAAGTTGTGAATTATTTTCTGCTTACATCACAGAAGGAAGAGATGAAGAAATTAGAAGATTTAACAACTGAGCTACAGAAGCCGTCATCCAGGCTGTCTCGAACCAAGGGTCTTGGCAGATGTGCTGCCAAGTTTGATAATGTTTGGTAC
The DNA here is from genome assembly GCF_016097555.1 of Gigantopelta aegis. Taxonomy (NCBI): domain Eukaryota; kingdom Metazoa; phylum Mollusca; class Gastropoda; order Neomphalida; family Peltospiridae; genus Gigantopelta; species Gigantopelta aegis. Next base: position 17,551,820 of record NC_054700.1, on the reverse strand, counting down.
AGGTGGGTAATTCAATAGTTTTCGCACTGGGGTTCTATCATTGGTAGATGTGCTGCCAAGTTTGATAATGCATGGTACAGGTGGGTAATTCAAGAGTTTTCCCCACTGATGTTCGATCATTGGTAGATGTGCTGCCAAGTTTGATAATGCATGGTACAGGTGGGTAATTCAAGAGTTTTCCCACTGATGTTCGATCATTGGAAGATGTGCTGCCAAGTTTGATAATGCTTGGTACGGGTGGGTAATTCAAGAGTTTTCCCTACTGATGTTCGATCATTGGTAGATGTGCTGCCAAGTTTGATAATGCATGGTACAGGTGGGTAATTCAAGAGTTTCCCTACTGATGTTCGATCATTGGTAGATGTGCTGCCAAGTTTGATAATGCTTGGTACAGGAGGGTAATTCAAGAGTTTTCCCCACTGATGTTCGATCATTGGTAGATGTGCTGCCAAGTTTGATAATGCATGGTACAGGTGGGTAATTCAAGAGTTTTCCCCACTGATGTTCGATCATTGGTAGATGTGCTGCCAAGTTTGATAATGCATGGTACAGGTGGGTAATTCAAGAGTTTTCCCACTGATGTTCGATCATTGGAAGATGTGCTGCCAAGTTTGATAATGCATGGTACAGGTGGGTAATTCAAGAGTTTCCCTACTGATGTTCGATCATTGGTAGATGTGCTGCCAAGTTTGATAATGCTTGGTACAGGAGGGTAATTCAAGAGTTTTCCCCACTGATGTTCGATCATTGGTAGATGTGCTGCCAAGTTTGATAATGCATGGTACAGGTGGGTAATTCAAGAGTTTTCCCACTGGGGTTCAATCATTGGCAGATGTGCTGCCAAGTTTGATAATGCTTGGTACAGGTGGGTAATTGAAGAGTTTTCCCACTGATGTTTGATCACCGGTAGATGTGCTGCCAAGTTTGATAATGCTTGGTACAGGTGGGTAATTGAAGAGTTTTCCCACTGATGTTTGATCATTGGTAGATGTGCTGCCGAGTTTGATAATGCTTGGTACAGGTGGGTGATTCAAGAGTTTTCCCACTGGGGTTCGATCACCGGTAGATGTGCTGCCAAGTTTGATAATGCTTGGTACAGGTGGGTAATTGAAGAGTTTTCCCACTGATGTTTGATCATTGGTAGATGTGCTGCCGAGTTTGATAATGCTTGGTACAGGTGGGTGATTCAAGAGTTTTCCCACTGGGGTTCGATCACCGGTAGATGTGCTGCCAAGTTTGATAATGCTTGGTACAGGTGGGTAATTGAAGAGTTTTCCCACTGATGTTTGATCTTTGGTAGATGTGCTGCCAAGTTTGATAATGCTTGGTACAGGTGGATAATTCAAGAGTTTTCCTCACTGGTTTTTCACACTCCATGGCAGGAATCCAACAGGTTTGCCGATAGGTTCATCAATCCAACCCAAGCACCTTAGGCGAGTGCCCTAGTGATTTAGCTGGAAGATCCTGCTCCTTTGAATTGATTAATGAATACAGGATAATAAATCGGTCACCAGTTTTATTTATCCAGTTAATAAAACCTGTATATGTATTATGTTTGTGTGATGCATTTTTGCCATTAGATAAAAGTCAAAACGGATAGTTTTTGGTATTTAATTTTGTGTTTATTTGTTGCAAACGTTTTTGGTTTAAAATGGCTGTAGGCAGACTCAAAATTGGCATACCATTATAGGTAACAAATTTTGACACTGCCATTTTATGTTCTGGGGACAATGTTTAAAGTTTGAGCTCTGGGGCCTGATTCACAAAGGTCTCTTAGGCTCTGCTAGACAACAAAGCATCCTCTTTGCAAGTCTTTTAGCACTGCACTGCGAGATCGCAAAGTTGCGAGAGTTCAGTGAATTAGGCCCCATGTTTTAAATAGTCTCAGATTTCTGGGGACAATGATAAGTTTGTGGCCTGGTTTTTAAATGGTCTCGGATGAGTATATTATGCTTGTTTTCAGGGCTTGGGTGATTCGTGTTTTTAATGATCAAAACCGAGTGCACGTTTTCTACATTGACTACGGCAACACCAGCATTGTGAATGCGTCAGATTCTTATATCATTCCTTCCATGTTCTGGAGCCTCGGGCCAAGATGTCGGCCATTTAAGATAATTGGTATAATGATCCTTCTGTTAAACATTTTTGTTGAAGATTATTTCTCTCTTTGTCCATCGCTCCCTCTTTGTGTCTTGTCCTCTCTGTCACTCTCTCACCCTCCCTCCTTCCCTCCCTTCCTCCCTCCCTCTCTCTCTCTCTCTCTCTCTCTCTCTCTCTCTCTCTCTCTCTCTCTCTCTCTCTCTCTTTGTCTGTCTGTCTCTCCCCACCTCATTAAAATTATCCGTCTGTTTTGGAGGTTAAAATGTAAAATCTTTTCACCTTTAAAGTTACATATCTTCTCTGTCTGGAATTTTCAAAAGTGAACTTAAAATTATCTGGTCTGACGAGAGTTCTCAAAATTTTAACTCTTTTCTTCATTAAAACTGCCTGGTTTGATTTCAATTTTTAAAAAAAAACTTTTATACATTAATGGGTATGATTATACATGTAGGTTGTTGAACACAATGTTCTGTTATGAACAAAGGTATAAAAAGTAAGTGTATTTGCTATATGTCCAGTATAACACTATTTTACAGGATCTTGTCCGGATAATCTGAATGAGTTAGAATCGGAAGTGATTAGCTGTAAAGTTATTTCTTCTGCGTCTTCGACTGAGGTTTGTCTAATGATATTAATTAAAGAGACTGCCATGAGTTTCAAACAGAGCCTTTTTTAACAGCTAAAATTACATATTAAATATATTTTCTTGTTTAAAATATCGCTGTCTTACTAATGTTTTTAGTAACTCAGATGTTATTCTACATCCTAATATATATATATATACAGTCAGACCTCGTTACTATGACATTTACACCATCCGACCACAAATTGTCAGGAACGAACGTACACCAATGTTATTCTGTTCATTACACCGGAATTCACACCTTCCGACACCGACAGAGCAAATTAGGAACAAAGGTGCACCTAACGTCTAAAAACACCTCTTTACAACGACATTACATAATCACAGATGCCGTAGTACGTTAGCAGTACACACAGCCATTTGGTATCCTTGATCTCGTCGCAGGCCGACATGCATTCACATGATGTCTGAGTTACCGATGTCGGCTAACTCTAGACGTGTATTGCTTTTGAACATAAGCCTTTCGTCATTCAATTAAAGGATTAGCTTCGAACAATGAAGTCTACTAGTTTTATGACATTTTGTAAACGAAGTAGGTACCAATCAATTAGATTGAATGTGAATACGCTTTGATTAATAATAATATACTTAGTATTTAATGATGGTCGGTGATCCATCCCCGTCGGTGGAACCACTGGGCTATTTCTCATTCTAACCAGTGCACCACGACTGGTATATTAAATGCGGTTTTTTATGTGTTATCCTGTCTATAGGATGGTGCATATAAATGATCACTTGCTACTATTGACACTCAGTAGCGGATGGTTAATAAATCGATATAACGACAATTTCGATGTAACGACAAAGTGACTCAGGTACCTGTTTTATTTACAAAATATGAAAATAGAAGATTTTATTGTTCGAAGTTAATCCTTTAATTGGTTAACTAATATAAAGGCTTATTTCAAAAGCAGTACATGTCTACAGATTTCGCAGACATCGGTAGCTCGGACAGCATGTGACACTGTCGGCTCACTTGGAGATCAAGGAATCTAAGTGGCTGTGTGTGTACTGTCAACGTGCTACGGTATCTGTGATTATGTAATGTCGTTGTAAAGAGAGATGTTTTCAGATGTCGGATGCATGTTTGTTCCTAATTTGCTCTGTCGGTGTCGGAAGGTGTGAATTCAGGTATAATGAACAGAATAACACTGGTGTACATTTGTTCCGACAATTTGTGGTTGGATTGTGTAAATGTCGTAGTAACGACAGTCGTCGTAACGAGGTCTGACTGTATATATATATATATATTATGTATATGTACATGTATGTACAACAATATTTGCAGGTAAACATTAGAACAATTTCAGAAACACCTTTTATATATGGAAGGAAATGGTTTATTTATCAATGCACTCAACACATTTTATTTACAGTTATATGGCATCAGACATATTGTTAAGGACCACACAGATATATAGCGAGGAAACCCGCTGTCACCACTTAATGGGCTACTGTTTTCGATTAGCAGCAAGGGATCTTTTATATGTACCATCCCACAGACAGGATAGCACATACCACAGCCTTTGTTACACCAATTGTGGAGAACTGGCTGGAACGAGAAATAGCCCAATGGGCCCACCGACGGGGATTGATCCTAGACTGACTACGCATCAGGCGAATGCTTTACCACTGGGCTACGTCCCGCCCCGAAATCATATGGTGTCAGGTGCGACATAGCCCAGTGGTAGAGAACTCACTTGATGTGCAGTCAGTGCAAGATCAATCCCTGTTGGTGGGAACATTGGAGTATTTGTCGTACCAGGCAGTGCATCATGACCAGTATATCAAAGGCCGCGGTATGTGCTATCTTGTCTGTGGGATGGTGCATATAAATGATCCCAGGAAAAATGTAGCGGGTTTCCTCTATAACACTATACATGTCACAGTTACCAAATGTTTTACATCCAATAGCCAGTGATTAATAAATAAATGTGCTCTAGTGGTGTCGTTGAACAAAACAAACTTTTAACTGTATTTTGAAACAATATTTTCAAGTTGAAAGATTGGATCAGCTTGTTTTGAAAATTGAAATTCAATGTGTTAAATAGTTGACTTGTTAATTTTTTAAACACTAAACCAAGAAATATGTCAAAATTACCCTCTTTTTTTTTTTCATTGCAGAGTTTCATGACTGAAATTACGATCATTGATAAATGAACGTAGGAATGGATTTTACTTCATGGAGGAATCTTGGCTCTTGCATGTAGTGATGAGAAAAAAATTATCCCACCATTTTGCACCATCGCTCCTGCCATCAGAGATTTGATCTGATCCTCGCCACGGGGAAGTTGCCATTGTGTCACTGCGTTATAACAGGATCAGCATTTATTTTATTGTGTTACAACTAATGAAAAAAAAAATTCCCCTGATAGCAGTTACGTACACTATGATAACTATAAATGTTACACATGGAGGTACTTTTAAGATCATGGCAATGGATGTTTTGGTGTCATAAATCCTAGATACATGCATTATTCACAGAACATTTTGTTTTCAAAATCGTGACTAGCGATATTTCTAGTCAACTGAAAATTGATTAGTAACTTACGTTTTAAAATTGTGTAGCAATCTCTGAATCTTGCATAGCAAATCATAACGCAATATTGAAAAAGATTTTCTCTGCTATTACCAGTTACTTATAATGATTCAGTATATGTATTATGATACAACGTACCTGTACCAATACACAGGTAATTTCCATACCTCAAGCAGGGTTTAAGCTGTCATTCTCCTAATTGCCAAATATGAATTAAAGTTAATTTTGGCGAATATATTTCATTGTTAATTCACCAAAATACTAATTCGAAAATCGCATTCCCTTTGTAGATAAATCATCATTTCGACTGTTTGGCTAATTGAAACTGTTGAATTTGGCTACAGATTTAATGACCGAATTCAACAAATTGCAATAATATTTTGAATCCAGCTTTAACTCCGCTCAAATTTGTTGCTAGTCAAACACCCCAATCTCATAGATTTACGAGCAGTTTTCTTAACTGTGTTCATAGATGTGGAGAAAGGAAGGGCCTGCCATTGTTAAATAAGCGTCGGTACACTAAGTGATTGTTATATTTTATGTTTAAATAAATAACTTTAACATATATTATGTATTTTTCTTTATTTTGTTTCAAACCACCTTAAAATCGGTTGTGTTGTGATCCATGGCAATCAATATTTACTGCACTGTGGCAAGTAATATTGTGTAGCCTACCAGGACAGTTAATACCTTGAGCACTATGGCAACTTAAAATCAGTTGTGTTGTGATCCATGTCAACCAATATTTTGTGCACCGTGGCATGTAATATTGTGTACCATGACAACTAATATCTTGATCACCATGGTAGCTACTGTCTTGTTCATTTATTTTTTAAACAAGCATCTCTGTTTTAAACCGTATTTACAGAATACAACAGCAATAGCAATGTCCAATTTAAAGGTACTGAGATCAAAATGATCTTTATGTATTTTAGTTGAATCAACAGGTAGAAAGGAAAGAAAGAAAGAAATGTTTTATTTAACGACGCACGCACTCAACACATTTTATTTAGGGTTATATAGCGTCGGACATATGGTTAAGGACCACACAGATATTGAGAGAGGAAACCCGTTGTCGCCACTTCATGGGAGGTAGAAAGGTGCCAGAAGCTGTGCTAGAAAAAACTTATAGCACACGTCCCAAAACAGTAATGCGCACTTTTCATTGGTTAAACCGGCCTCGGTGGCGTCGTGGTTAGGCCATCGGTCTACAGGCTGGTAGGTACTGGGTTCGGATCCCAGTCGAGGCATGTGATTTTTAATCCAGATACCAACTCCAAACCCTGATTGAGTGCTCTGCAAGGCTCAATGGGTAGGTGTAAACCACTTGCACCGACCAGTGATCCATAACTGGTTCAACAAAGGTCATGGTTTGTGCTATCCTGCCTGTGGGAAGTGCAAATAAAAGATCCCTTGCTGCCTGCCGTAAAAGAGTAGCATATGTGGCGACAGCGGGTTTCCTCTAAAAAACAGTGTCAGAATGACCATATGTTTGACGTCCAATAGCCGATGATAAGATAAAAAAAATCAATGTGCTCTAGTGGCGTCGTTAAATAAAACAACTAACAAACTTCTTCTTTTCATTGGTTAATTGGTCACATCATTTAGGAAGTAGATGGCCATTGCTGTCTGTTCATTACATCATTCTGTAAGCAAAGGTAGTTAGTGACATTATGTAATCTGTAACACTACATTCCTTCTAGTGACGTAATACATATCACCTTAGAGAAGGGTTGTGACGTTACGGTACAAAAATAAAATGCAATGTATTTTATAATAATGATGCTGAAATTATAAAACATTGAACTAGAAAATATTTCGGGCACGAGTCCTTTTGTAGATGATTTTTCTGACACAAGTCTCAAAAAAATCAATCCTTAGAGCAAGCTTTTGAAACTTAATCTTTTTTTCTCTCTCTCTTTAATATTTAGTCCCGTAAAAATAATTGACACATTTGCATTTGCTTTATACTCCGTGACTTTAGTATGAGCAATATTGTCATTAATTTTCAAAAACATTCATTATAACCTAAAATGTTTGGACTTGTTACCATTTTATATTAAAGGCTAATGTCTTCTGATAAAAAAAAACCTCAACAAACTAATGCTGAACAGATGACCTATAATAGAATATATCATATTTTATTAACATCCCAGAAAAATAATCCTCATTACAACCAACATGGTATCTAGTTACTTAATAGTTTTTGGCTTGAGTTCTTTAAGTTTGTAGATCTATGTGTTTTTAATATTTGAGACAAGTGTTAGAAAAACCATCTACAAAAGGGATTAGTGCCAGAAATAGTTATAGTTCAATCTGTCTTCTAATGTTAGTATATTTATAAAATTCACTGCATTTTATTTTTTATTCTAACACAACAATTTTATGCTCGCTAACATTTTCTTATTTACAGTAATGTGGGTTTTTTAAATGAGTTTTATCATTTAGTATATAGTTATGAAACCAACTCTAGTATTATCTTTTGTTCTCCATCATGTTTACTACCTTGTGAACCATGGTAAAGAATATCAATTACTTTGATTTACAAAGAACTGGTTAATTATTCACACAACATTTTTGTAAAAATATCTTAAAATGTAGTCTTAATCAAAGTTTAATACTTGTTTGATGCATTGTGTAATATTTTGATATGAATGCATTGTTATACAGACAATTTTATAGTTAATCACTAAGGATTTTACATTTAACAACATTTTCAGAAGCATACATACACAGTAGATGAACTTTATTGCCAGCAAAATTATACTCTTATAAAAATTATAATATTTTGGATGGCCTTTAGAAGTTTGTCTAAATCATCAGTGATTTTTTGTTTTATTACGCTTGTTTTTAACATCTGCATTTGTTTACGTCTGAAAATTAATTACATGTATACAGACATGTAACTTTAAAACTTGTTAATGTAGTATTGAGTTATTGTCTTGTTCTGTTACCCATTGGGATATTTCTCATTCTAGCCAGTGTACAACTGGTATACCAAAGACCGTGGTATGTGCTATCCTGCATATAAAGGATCCCTTGCTGCCAATCGAAAAGAGTAGCCCATGAAGTGGTGACAGTGGGTTTCCTCTATATATATCTGTGGTCCTTAACCATGTCTGACGCCATATAACCGTAAATAAAATGTGTTGAGTGCGTCGTTAAAACATTTCCTTTCCTTGCTGTTCTGTTAATTTTATCAGTTTTATTTTGAAAATAATTTAGAGAATGGCTAATACTACATGTAATTACTTGTAGTTTTGGTGGGTTTTTTTATGTCCAGTTTCTGAATTGTCATGCTAAATGTATTCACTTTCATCTTAAAGGGACAGAACTTTTAAATACTACAGCATATTTTTCACTATTAGAGTCATTTATGATCACTGAAATCAAACATTACTGATGTTTTATTCTTTAGATTATCCATTTCCATAGAACCGAAGTGTTTCTAGTCATTCTGGTGTTTGTAGTACCAAAAATTGCATTCTTCATATTTTTAAAAATGCATGTGCGTCCGAGTAGTGGTTTATTGATTCGAGTTCTCGTCTATTTTTAAGGATATTTCCTGTTTTAACGTCACTCTTCTTTCACTCTATTGTAACTTTATCGAAATGAGTTACAGGTTTTTAAGTTAACTAAACTTAGATTCCATTTTTTACGGGTTAAAACTAGGGTCTGCACAATTAAGCACATTTGAAAACCTTTTATTTCATCAATATTGTTTTTGGCATATAAACCAAAGAACCCCATTGGTGGGCCCATTGGGCTATTTCTCGCTCCATCCAGTGCACCATGACTGGTATATCAAAGGCCGTGGTATGTGCTATCCTGTGTGTGGGATGGTGCATATAAAAGATCCCTTGCTACTAATGGAAAAAGGTAGTGGGTTTCCTCTCTAACACTATATGTCGAGATTACTAAATGTTTGACATCCAATAGCCGATGATTAATATATCAATGTGCTCTAGTGGTGTCCTTAAACCAAAAAATAAAAATAAAAAATAAACAAAAGAAATATAAGGTTGTGAAAATACCAGTGTGTAAAGTTGTTTAACTGTCATTTTCTGCTTTTTGTTATTATAATAGCATGTGTATATAAAAGATCCCTTGCTGCTAATCAAAAGAACATGTGGTCTTTAACCATAAACATTTTCTGATGCCATATAACTGGATAAAATGTTAAGTGCATCGTTAAAAATACCATTTCTTTTCTTGAGTATTAAAATGTACTTTTGTTACATTTTGGATTACATTATATAATTTCTTGTATACAATTAGTAATACATGTATAAAGGGAAAAAAATTTAGTTGTGGTCTGTGGTTTGGCCTCATGTTTACAATAAGTGGCATGCAAAATTATATTCACATGATTTTGTTTTTCTGCAATATGTTCACAGTAATTGCACATAAGTTATATTGTGACATTCCTGTGGTTTTGGTTGTATCTTGTGGTATGTTTTACTACATAACAGGAAACCGACTGCATTGTTTGGCCTTATGTTTACAATACACTAAGCATAAAATTATGTTATGACATAGGGCCTACATGTGATTTTTATTGTTGGACCATATGTTCACAGTTAGTGGCACATAAAATTATATTACGACATTTAATGTGATTTTATTGTTTGGCCGTATGTTCACAGTAAGTGGCATATAAAATTATGTTATGACATTTAATGTGATTTTGTTTTTATCTTGCAGTATGTCCTGAAACAGACTGCATTGTTCACCCATATGTTTAAAGTCAATGACATAAATTTATATTGCGACATTCATGCGATTTTGGGGCCGGGACAACTCGGTGCCTGATTCCTGGGTGGTCTAGGATCGATCCTTGTCAGTGGACCCATTGTGCTATTTCTTGTTCCAACCAGTGTATCATAGGTGTATCAAAGGCCTTGGTATGTGCTACCGTTTATGGGATGGTGCATATATAAGATCCCTTGCTAAAATTGGATTTCCTCTCTAAGACATGTCAGAATTGCCAAATGTTTGACATCAAATAGCCAATGATTAATAAATTGTGCTCTAGTGATGTCGTTGAAACTTTTGTGATTTTCCTTCTATTTTGTGGGGTCTGTGTGGAATTTCTTACAGCTTAACAGGAACCAAACATTTGGTAACCCTAAAATAGTTTAAGACCATGGTATGTGCTATCCTGTCTATGGAATGGTGCATATAAGATTCTTTGCTTATAATGGAAGAATGTTGTGAGTTTCCTCGCTGAAGACTGTCAAAATTACCAGATGTTTGACATCCAACAGCCAATGGTTAATAAATGAATATGCTCTAGTGGTGTTGTTAAACAAAAACAAACACGTATCAAAGGAACTATTTGTTAATGATTAGCAATCAAATATTCTGTACGCTATTTTGCTTTTAGAGTATCAGCAAGAAATATTGTCATAGTAATGTACATTCAATGGAATTTTCAGGTAAACATAATTTATTAGATCACACAAATATATTTCACGTAACCGTACAATCAATTACTTAGGTAAAAATCATGTGAACAAACTTCTCGTTACAAGATATTGAAATATTGTTCCCATAGAGAATAACTAGTTAATGACATTGGATATCTGCTTTATCCTGTGAAGGTAAGAATGTGAATTTCTCATTCGGCCTGAACAGGATAAAGCATATGTCCGACGTCATTAACTAGTTATTTTCTTTATCCTGCAGACCATAAAAATTAAGTGGAAAAGCTATTATTTCTGTTATTTCAGCCACATCGTACAATGTTGTAGGCTATGCGTAATGTCACATGAGTGACATTAAAAGTCATATTAAAGCTTTATCCATCATCATATTCTGTCCATAGAAATGTTGGTTGCAGGATAAAATTTTCTCCCATCCCTAACCATGCAAGACAGGCATATTCCATGACGTCAGCCCATGCGGAATAAATCAGTCTTGCATGACCACGTGACTTATGTTGTTTGAGCTGATATTAACATTGGGTGACGTCACGTAAACGGCAAAATAACGCAAAAAATGCTTTTTATATTCCATAAAAACAAGGAAACTTGCTGTCATAATGAAATTATACTATCATTTTCGGTTTATACTTTTTAGTATAAACCATTTTTGGGTCTGATCGTTTCTATTGTTATGATTATGTACCCTTGGGTGGAACAGCCCTGTCCCATATGAAGGATTCTTTTAATATACTGATGGAAAGAAATAATGGAACACATGATATCTGAGACCAAATTTAAATGACAAGCAGATTATGCATGCCTGTATAAAATACAAAGATGTATTGTGGAAATGAATGTTATACTGTGGGATTGACTGTCGGACATACAGTTAACTTTCTGATACTGTTGGTGAAGGATTTTAGTTGCAGTTAATATTTGCGTTTACTTTTTTATGTGCTCCCTTATTTCTTTCCATCAGTATATATAACAGACCATCAATTTTGAAAACTTTTGACATCTTTGAACTGTTGTTTATTTCTCACTTTTACTATCTTCAGGTCATAATGTGGGGCAGGATTTAGTTCAGATGGTAGAGCGTCCAACCACCTCAATGGACCCTTTGCCCCCTCCCCCTCCCAACCAGTGTCCTACGACTGGTATATCAAAAGGCTGTGGTATGTGTTGACCTGTCTATGGAAAAGTGAATATAAAAGATCCATTGCTTATAATCAGGGGTGGGAATTGGTGAACTGTAAAAAAAAGAGGAAATCTAGAGGGGTCCCAGAAATTCTTGAAATCCTAGGTTAAAATCTGTGCCATCTTGACACATTTTGGAGGAAAGGACGATTAAAATGCGAGGAAACGCAATGTTCCATGAAAGGAAAACAGCTGATCCGAGGAGAATTCCCACTCCTGTATAATGGAAGAATGTTAAAAAAAAAAAAGAGAGAAGAAAAAATTATTCTGTGGAATTAAATGTCTTGACCATTATAAAAGTGTTTAGTTTTTGGTGCACTGTGATGAACATCCATAGGTGCAACTATAAACCACGTTTCAATGACCTAGGTCTTAAGTTTGCAGGAAATTGATCTCAATGCAAAAGTTGCAAAAGGATTCAGATCTTCTGTGATGAATTATCATTGTAACATATTACTAGTGTCAATGGTCATTTCGACTAAAATACACTTGGCTGTCAATAGTTCACTGGTTTCGGTATTTTTCTTCCAAATATTTGGCCCAGTCTAGGAGTGTACCTGGACCTTCCGGCTGAAAAATAAATTTACATTCAATGAGAATGAGAAGGTTATCAAATGCTTTTCATAATTATATACTAGAAAATACTAGCGAGTGGTGTACAATTAAAAACACATGAGTTGTAATATAAACGGTCTCCCACTGGAACAAGTATAATATTTTATTTATTACACTGCACATCAATGAACAAAAATCATACAGAATGACTTCCAAAATAACGTCATGAAAATTCACCAATGAAAGACTGGAAAAATTACAACACTTCATTTACATTGTAGCTATGTATCAATGAAACTTAATTCCTACGCCATACTATCCATGAAGTTCACACAAACAATATTATAAATATATTCAAGGCTAAATAAAATTATTAAAATATATATTTTGTTAAACTATGCTACTAACATTAATTATAAGAAATGACTGCACATATTTTTCCGATTTAAAAATATGAATTGAAGAACCATGTGCACACTTTTTGCATGAAGATCTATGCAGAGTTGTGAGTTGTGCTGTGTGACAGTCCATGATCTCTCAAAAGGCATATGCCACAATGTGAAGAGATGATAAATATGACATGGGTATATCTTTCACCAGTGTTATAAATCATAAAATATTAGCGAACTTAAACTTTAGCGTGATCAAAATAAGTGAGATATTAGAAAACAAAACTTTAACGAAGTCATCATAGTAGAATCTAACATTTTTTTTACCTTAAATTGTAGGATGGCTGAAGTAATACTATTGATCAATTTTGACATTATACAGTTTATGGGCCTGCTACAAGATACGATAGAATCGGACCGAGTCACTCGTACGAGTCAATCGGACCAATTGAATCGGACTTGTTGCCACACGGTACTTGTCAGTCGTATGAAATGTGACGTCATTGAAAAACATCCTTGCTGTAACCATGGTAAACAATGTTGTGTATTGATAACAAGGCAGCTGTCGTAACGTTTCTGTTTTTATATAAATGACTGGACACATCCACAAAGAGTTGTGCCCTTGATACAACTCTATGAGCTGTTGGGTCTGTGCCGACGACAAGCGAAGAGAGTTTTTCACCATTACACTCAGAACGTGGAGGATATCTGTGCCATGATATGATGGTCAACGTCCCCAAACATCCGATTCAATCGTATGAAAATAGAACAGGTTCTAAACTTTGACTCGTGACTCGGGCCGATTCAATCATATGACATGCCACATGTTACGATTTGCTTGTTGGCGTTGCAATCCAAGTGACTCCTATGAGTCATTCATATTGTGTAGCAGGGCCTTTAGAGACAACTTAAATTGCAGTAATATACATTCTAACTAACTACTGTTGTTTGTTATCCTTTTGGTTTAATCAGTAGCATGTAACCATTGTTTTGTGTTCAGTTAATCACTGCCAAAACAATTGCACAAACGTGTTTTGGAACAAGCTGTTGTACCTCTCTTTAAATTTAGCATCGTAAAATATAAGCCTCAATATTATTTTTATTTAAATGACCTACACACATGTAAATATTTCATTTTCCATTATTCCAGTATATAGGCAAGATCAAGCAGTAACGGATGGACTTTTTAACTATGTTTACATGTAAAATTGTTCATACTGAATAAAGTTTTTGTCATAACAACTTACTTTTGGATTGGTTTTGTAGGTGATGGATTCCTTTACACTGCTGCATAAAAAATATTGAATGCAACTCTATTTTAAATGTCAGAAATAGGTTTTTAATTTTCGGTAACGCAGGGACATAAAATGCACACCACATGATTTTGCGGTTATTTTTTGTATCTGCTGTGCTAGGCATCCAATATTGGAACTAGTATAACAGAAATCAAGGTAACTTATGTATAAAACAATGATATAAATCTGAAATACATCATTCTTTAATTATATATTTAGCTCAGTCGGTTGAGTGCTCTTTTGAGGTGTTTGAGTCGCAGGATCGAACCACCTCGGTGGATCCGTTCAGCTGATTGTTTTTTCTCTCATTCCAACCAGTACACCACAACTGATCAAAGGCCATGGTATGTCCTTTCCTGTCTGTGGGAAAGTGCATATAAAAGATCCCTTGCTGCATTAAAAAAATGTAGCAGGTTTTCTCTCTTCACGACGAGTCAGAATTACCAAATGTTTGACATCCAATAGCCGATGATTAATATATCAATATGTTCTAGTGGTGTCATTAAACAAAACAAAACTACTGTATACTGTTGGTTATCTTATAGTGCTGAAAAAAACTCCCAGACCTGTAGAATTGTAGTATCCTCCGAGTCCACATCGCCACTAATACTAACAGGAGTTATCTTCCCTGCCGATGGGTAACTCTCTGGTATTTCCAGGGTGCAGACAATTGTACTTTTTTTGCCCACTATGATACGCAGTAAGTGTTCTTCGGGTATCCAGTCAATAGCATACCTGAAACAATGAATAATTTCATCAGTCATCATGCAACATACATCATGTGTTGTAATACATCATTTTTGTTCTCCCACGACTGATACACCAGACTTTTGAGAAAAAAAACCCATGAAAAATGTCGAAACAATAAATCAGAGTTTGTTCAAATGAAGGGCATGGTATTTTGCACCCCTTGAATTTAATTTAGAGGTGTGCAGAAGTGTAATTGTATTTGTACCCCTTACCATGGTATGTGCTATCCTGCCTGTGGGAAGTGCAAATAAAAGATCCCTTGCTGCTAATCGGAGAGTAGCCCATGAGGTGGCGACAGCGGGTTTCCTCTCAAAATCTGTGTGGTCCTTAACCATATGTCTGACGTCATATAACCGTAAATAAAATGTGTTGAGTGCGTCGTTAAATAAAACATTTCTTTCTTTCTTTTTGTACCCCTTAAAAGAGTTTCTAAAATGTTTAATAAATTTTCAAACTGATTAGTAATCACCAGTAATCACAATTTTGAAAACAAAATGTACCCTGCTCTAAATCAAAGAAAATTTCTTATTTCTGTTTTAAAAAATTAATTCATTAATTAATAAGTTTCAGATATAATAGTTGTTAATTTAAAATGTTTTTTAGACACCTACAATGCCAACCGGAGGGTAGTATAGGTTTTTATTACCCATATGGGCAGTGAGACGCGGGTGAATATATTTTCTATCTTTCCCCGCTGACCTCATGACGTTAGTTTAGTGATGTCATCGGTTTCCTCGACTGTCAAGTCTCTCATTGATGAGATTTTACAAACAACCGTGAATCAAATTTAAAATAACAATTAAACATGCTCTAAACTAATTTCTTTGTAGTTCATTCACTTCCCACTAGAAACATCAGTTCATTACGAATGTGACCTCTCTTGCTTACATTTGATTTGTGTACCTAAAGATAGCTTTTGACGTTATTGCTTTTCATTCGTGACATCATCAGTTTCCTCAGACTTTCACGTCTTGTATATAGTTTGTGTCATGAAAGAAGTTTAAAGTTTAAGTTTCCAAACTATTTACACTATGGGTAATAACCCACTAGATACTTGTGACTAAAGCTCGTGACTGACAACATTAATTTCACTCGAGACAGATAATCCGTAATTCCTCGTAACTCGTAAGTTATTGTCTATATCAGGAAGAGTTACAGTTTAAGTTTCATGCTGATTTACCCATTTTTGATAGTTGGAGATGTGTATTGCTTGTTTATTCATTGTTAAGAAAAAACAAAGAGAAGAAAACTTACATATCTCTGAGCTGATTGATTTCAGTAATTAACGGGACATGCGACGTCCACCGTGACTTGAGCTGCTCAATGAGAGAAACAACATCGTTTCTCTTCACTCCAGTACTCAGTATGTCGTCCACATTTAAAACTGTTTCATTTACCTGAAACAAAATAACATACACATCTTCAAATACACTTGACACATTTCCATTTGCTTGAGGCCCTAGTGTCCAAGTGAAGTTACTAGTCCACAAGAAAGATCATTAGGGCCCCCATAACTTGTTGCTTGAAACCATGTGACTACAAATACACAACCGTTGACTTTTCATTTTATGAATTACAAATCTGTCAACCATAAAAATCATCAAAATTAGACACCCCCCAAAAATCAACATTGGAACATATCCACTGGAAGTAGCACCATTTCAAATATACTTATCCCAAGCAATTTCTACTCGTCTGGGGGAAGTATTGTTTTCCATCCTTGCCAACATGAAAATGACACATTGCAGCTAAAAAGGAACTGTATTACTTTAAACACTATAACTGCTATAATACAGTACTCTCATCTCCCAGCTAACGCGTGCTTTCCATTAATGTGATTCAGCATGTGATTCATCATGTGATTCATCATGTGATTTATCAGATGCAAAAATTTACATTTCTATTCCATATCTGCCGTTTCGCAGACAGAATACTATACAAAATTCGACTCGGTTAAAGTAAACATTTTGCGTTAAGATGTCACTGCATGGAAAAATCATAAATCAATTCCTGTATTTCTGTGTGCAGCAATGCAAATATGGAAAATGCACTGTGTATATGCACTATATTCCATAACTCGCACGCAAAATTATGTTAATGGAAAACGGGCCTGAAAATTAAAATTTAACAGTTTTGTTTTAATTGAGTGGATATTTTGCTCTGAAACCACTTCCAATATAGTTTGACTCTTTAAGCAGAAACATTTGAGTGGGACAATCACATTTTAGACAAGACCAGTAATAATGGAGAGGTACCTGTTCTACAGAACAGTTGATATTGAGAGTCAATGTAACACCAAGATTCTACCTGGGCCTGTACTCTGTTAACGTGCCCATATTGTACTAAAGGTTCGGGCATGTCTATCTCAAGCACGGTGTCTAGCATAGCCGGTGGCCTGGTTTGGGACAGAAGTGTATTTATTTTAATGTGACATATTTGATATTACACAAAAAGGTAGATGGGGGGGGGGGGGGGGGGGGGGGGGGGGGGGGGGGGGATGGAGAGAGAGAGAGAGAGAGAGAGAGAGAGAGAGAGAGAGAGAGAGAGAGAGAGAGAGAGAGAGAGAGAGAGAGAGAGAGAGATTCTATCAGCTGAATAGTTTTAACACATAAAACATCATGGCCCACCTTTGCTGACGTCAACACTGGTTTACCAAGATCGTTGTCACTGAACTCGAGTAACAACTGGAGGTTTACGTCATCGTAAACTGAGATCTGCAGGAACTCCAAGCAGACGGAGTTGACGGAAACCAAGTGAGCTCGAACTTCACCCAGTGATTCTATGTTGTCAACAAGTTTTCTAATGCTGGAAACAAACACAGATTATTTAAAGAGGAAACAAAATAAATAATAAAATAAATAAGAAAGTGGCTATATTGAGGATGTCTGACAAAAGTAAAAATTTCAGTCTAACGATGAGTGTAGTAAGAAAAAAAATTAAGAGCGAAGGTTGTAAAAATCAGTTTGTAGCACGCTGGAAGTTGTAAAACCGATTACCATTGAAATTTCCTGTGAAACTACAGGGCTATGATTTGTCCGATTTTTATCTGATTTCAAGTTGTTGTTTTTAAATGATTTTCACAATGATCTAAAATGGTTAAAAATAACCATTATTTATACGTAGTATAGAGTTTTCAGCTGCTAAAAGATCATTTCATCTTTTATTTTTAAATGGGGAATCATGTCCATTAAACTAGCCTTAAACCCAAACTTAAAAAAATCCAGATGATTACGAATCTCAAACGACCACCAAAAATATGTCTGCAGAAAATTGACATCTCTGCTATATCCAACATTGTGCATGTTACAGAAACACTTGGAAAAGAAAGTAATTTTATTTATTTCACCAAATTATATCATTTTCATCACTTTTAAACCATACATCCCCACTCCATTTTTTTTTTTTAAATAAGTACATTGCAATACAGCTTGCCCTTTATATAAGTAGCAATGGTAAAATGTTAACAAGTTTTAAAGTTACATGTACTAACATTTTTCTCATCTTTTCACATATATGAATATGTAAACAATTACATTCTCATTAATTAACAATTACTGGGGTGCTTGTTTTTATATTCATAATAAAAACAAAAAAACAACTTTTCCAGATTTCTTGATGAATCAGACAACTGTGCCTCCTCTAATCTGTGTTTCAGTTCCACTAGTTTTTTAGTTTCGTGCACTTTGTCTTGTAACTCTTCGACTGTTTTCAGATTTTCTTGTAACTGTTTCAGTGCAATGACTTTTGTGTCCTGGCATTTTGCAATTTCAGCATCAATAGACTTCAACTTTTCAGTCTAAGTAAAAAAAAAAAGCAAGAAAAAAACATAGTGCATTTTTAATAGCTGAAGGTAAAGGCTGACCTCAAAACAAACATTTTGCTGTGACCTGACTATCAAAAATAAAATGTTTCTCACAGACATGTTTTCTACTCCTGACTCTCCCTCCCCATGCTTAATTAACAATCAAAATTAAAAAAGAGAAAAAGCACTAATATTTAAGAGGACTGACAGGGGTTGAAATTTAATTTTTTTACCACTATCCCAAAGGAATAGTGAATTTCAAAAAACACTAGTCCATCTAAAAATGTACTATCCCTTCTATTATTAATGTACCACTAGTTTTCCTGACTGTGCTACGTCGCCCTGTACAACATTGCATAACGAACAATCATTTATATACCAGTCTATGCATTACTGCGTACTAGCTGGAATTATAAACGAACTCACTCCAAACATTAGTCTCAATCAAAATGACGTTTATTTTGTACCGGTAAGTGCATGAGAATGGAGAAAACTTGAGTGTTTTCTCTTTTATAGATACATTACCTGTCCTCAAACAAGTGCACCTCCCCCCCACGCAAGTGGTCTGGTCCGAACATCCCAACAGCCAATGGGATGGCCTAAATTCTTCTACTGCATACTGCTCTCTAGTTCCGGTCACATGACTGTAACTTCCTTCTTTTTCCCTGAGCGCATCGCACGGAGAACAGGAAGCGGGGAGGCCCGGGCGGGATGAATCTTGAGGACAGGTAATGTATCTATAAAAGAGAAAACACTCAAGTTTTCTCCATTTCTATAGACATTACCTGTCCTCAAACAAGTGCAGCATTCAACAGATGGTGGTGGGTGCCGAGATCCGTAGATGCTTGTGATAACTCCCCAACCGGAAAGAGGCTGACTAGTGGAAGAATAAGGCCAACCTTGGTAAGCCCTCATCCTAGGGATGCCCGTCACAGACCAATGCAGGTGATGTTAGTAACAACAACCAGAATGGTGGCATCCGTCAGCAGTGGCAGGTACGGCTCCTAGAACACATGGACCAGGAGGCGGAAGCCCACATCTCATGCTGGTTCTGACAGGGTGGGAAGACGTAGCCACCAGGGATGCAGGTGTTAGGTAACCCTCACGTATTGAAGTGTTATAGTTTTTCAATAACAAGCGACAACCTAATGAGGTGCATCCGTCAGAACATTGAACAAAACAAGACCCCCGAGTGTTTTTTCTGTCTAGTACACCAAAGATCTGTTAGTTCAATAACGACAACCAATAACCACATGCAGTGCAGGGTAAAGGTTATCGAGACAAAAGTTCCGGCACCAGTACGTGAACTGTGCAAAAGAACAAAAGTCTAAGCAATCCTCATCTGTCTATTCGATGGACATCTCGGTATGCAGCCCAGAATCAGACAGACATCAACGGCGACGAGGACGGCTTGTATTCAACAGAGTCTGTGCAGCAACAACCGGACCCAGATGATGGAACCCCTCAACGTCTTCTGTGGTGACATCCCTCAGATAATAGTTGGCGAAGATGGAGTCCGTAGCCCAGAACCAACCAGTGATAATGTGCTGAATGGGTGTGTTGCAGTGCAGGGACATCGTGGCAGCCAAGGCACGGAGTTCATGCGGATTAGAAGCAGACGGAGCAGGTAAACCCTCCTTCTGATAGGCGGTCAGGATAGAAGACCGGATCCAGGTGGCCACCGTGTTCTTGGTAAGGTCCCTCAACCGACTCTGGTTACAGGAAAGGAAAAGTCTTTTGCGATGTTGTCGAAAAGATCTGGTCCTCTCGATGTACTGGTGCAGGGCTCTGACAGGGCACAACGCCAAGTCCTCAACGTCCGCCGGACCAACGATAGAGGAGAGGGCCTGCACAACATACGAACGAGGCGCTTGGTCTGGTAACTGATTCTTTGCAACAAAGTTCATGAGTAACCCCAAGTTTGACTGCACGCCGATCTTGGTGAAAACGTACCAAGTCTACATCAAGAGCATGGAGTTCTGAGACACGGGCAGCCGTGGCAAAAACCGAGTAAAAAACACACCGTCTTCCGCATCAAGTCTTGCAGGGAAGAGGATTCGATCGGCTCATAAGGTGCGGTCGATAACGCTCGTAACACCAGATTCAGGTCCCATCTTGGTGGCCGAAACCCGGTGTACTTGATCATCAAGGCGAAACCCTTTGATCATCTTATGGATCTCAGGAATACCCGATAACTTCGTTCCAGTAGCGACATCACGAACAGTAGCGATGACCGAAACGTACCCAGCGATGGTAGACCCCTTTAATCGTAAAGTGGTCCGCAGATACAGCCAAAAAACCCAGCAAGACGAAGTATCTGGATCGTCTGAGGTTTGAGGTTTTGCTGGAAACACCCGGTCGGTGAAAGCAAAGCCATCTGACGTTAGTAGTAGATGATCTGTTGCGCTTTCAAAATGGCCGCCGTAGACTGTGAAGAAAAACCTTTCTTTCTCAAACTCTTGGCGATAAAGTCCACGCGTGCAGTTGGAACAACTGCGGACGTGGATGGTATAGTCTTGACGTGGGATGCAGCAACAGATGATCCCAGTCTGGCAGCGGTAAAGGATGTGGATCGGCAAGACGTATTAGATCTGGATACCACATCCTGGATGGCCACATTGGAGCAATGAGTAACAGGCGACAATGGTACAGCTGAAACCTCTGAAGCACCCTTGGAAGGAGGATTCGTGGAGGAAAAGCGTACGCGTCCATCTGTTCCCAGCTGATGGCCAAGGCGTCGAGATCCAGAGCTTCGGGATCCAGCACCGGAGACACGTAAACCCTCAGCTGATGGTTGAATCGTGTGGCGAAGAGATCGATGTTTGGTGTGTCCAAAGTCTGTCGCACACCCATCGAAACGCTTCGGGATGGAGCATCCATTCCGGCGGCTGTGGAGACGACGGCCGAGACAGTGTGTCGACTAGTACATTGGAAACCCCTGGAATATGGCGAGCCCGAAGTTGCAACGGAATCTCGTCAACCAGCTTGTAGAGACGATAAGTCAACTGCAGCAGACTGCTGGAGTGGGTTCCGCCCTGACGGTTGATATAAGCCACCGCGGTAGTACTGTCTGTGGCTACCATGAGAGAGGCGCCTGACAGCATCTCTCGCCAATGAAAGATGACGTAACTGACAACATCTCCAACAGGTTGATGTGTAGATCGGCTTCATCTGGAAACCACAGCCACCAACAGGGACTGGACTGCAAGGCGACTGGTAACCGGATCAGCAAATCTGCGTTATTGTACTGAATGCATGGATTCAGAAACAAACTGGATACCGCGACCTCTAAGCATAAAATGTTGCGCCGACGTCAAAATTACTCTTGCAATGATACTTCATGAAACAGTAATAGAGTGATTCAGGAATCAAGACATCGGAAACAGCGACCCCGTGATACAGGCAAGAGCCAAGACAGCGTAGCAACTCGCTACGCTACATGCCCGATATACCTGGAAGTGAAGCAACGCAAAACAGCAACCGGCTAAAAATCCACGGCCGTCACACACCACCCGGTGCGAAACAGCAGCAGAGACCATCTAGACAGCATCGGTCACGAACTCTGGCGGTAACAACAGTAAACGTCAGTGAGTTGATAAGCCGCAATGAACCATAGGAAAAACGGTGACGGTAAAACCCCCGTACCACGTGATGGCAACTGGATAACTTCCGGAACCAGCGGAAGTAGCGACTGTCTTGCATCGCCACCGGATATAGAGAACGATTGCCGAATGTCGCTGAACCTTCCTCGAACAAGAGAATATCGGGTGCACGGGATCTCAACACAAGTGACCGGACCAGTAGACTTTCTTGTCACCAACCCGGAACGCTTGTAACGTCGACCCCTTCACGGCAAAGAGCCGTATGTAGACCACAGGTCTGCCAAGATTACCGGCTTGTGCTGAAAGTCAAGAATGGATCGCTTCAGGCAAGTCGGTTGACGATAGTGTGCAATCGTAGTGCACATCGACGTCACGGAAGATATAAGGTAGACCCAACATCAAAGTCGACGGCTAGAACAAGGCATATCCTCTGGCATCCTGCACATGAGGAGTTATGGTCGCCATGTACAACATGTACGCTGAACTGAAGCCATCGACAGGACGTGCCAATCTGTAAGTTCTAGGAAGACGTCTGGTCCCGCCGGAAAACAGCGTTCATCCAAGGCCGGCGTCACACCGTTGAAGGATAGGTTGAAGACGGGATACGTTCGTTGTGACGAATGGGGAACGGCACAAAACGAAGTCTACTCAAGTAAACCGACATCGGATCAGTCCTCAAACGGAAACCTTCTAGAATGGTGCGAGTGGACTGTGAAGTGACGAAAGCATATACACCGCAGCGAGACAAACAGTCACAGCCATGTGGGTCACTGCGTCCGGATCTTCTATAACGGAAGGTGCCGACGCATCATCGGGAAAATCGGTCAGTAACCTGGCACAGGCACTTCGATCCAATGTACTGGCTGCATCGGAAACACGGACCGTGGACGGTCCCGTCAGGAGCCGGTGTAACCCTGAACGCCGAATCAGCTGCCGACTGGTGTGGACGGTACGATGTACACGGACCGGCAGGAGCCGGTGGAACCCTGGACACTGCACCACTTCGATCGATCACGGGACGACGGTACCGAACGGGTGAGAGCCGATGACGCAATTTTCCAATTCGTTACAGGGCTCCCGTCTGCTTGCTGGAACAACGATACGCACGGGCCAGTACTGGTAGCCGTGTAAACCGACGGGGGCTGTGGCAGCCACGACGATCGAATGCCGATATCTGCCGGTGGAACCTCCGTGGCGATCATCGAACCCGGACCCTTCTTGGCTGAAACCGGTGGATGGGCCAGCGGCGGTAGCATATCAGATATGCACAGCCAGACAATCCCTCAGTGACAAGTGGTCCGCCGCATCCAGATCTTCCAGCACCGCATGAACCGATACATCATCAGAAAGTCACGTAGCACCCGTGAACAGGCCAGTCGCTCTGGTCATGGCCCGATGGAGATACCGGAGAACCGGGACCGTGGGCGGTCCCGTGTGGATACCAAGGAACGGATGACCACATCGTCGTTGGAGTGGCAAGGACGGCAACATGTCGTAGACAGCCGCCAAGCAATCCCTCATAGTCATATGGTCCGTAGAGTCGGGCTCTTCAATGACAGATGCCGCAGGCGCTTCATCACCAAAGTCTCGTAGAACTCGAGCACAGGCCAATCGATGTACCGTAAATGGAAGCCGCTGGTTAAACCGGACCGTGGATGGTCCCGTCTAGCCCTCGGAGGCCTTGGAAGCCACATCAACTGAAGGTTGGCGCTGACGATCTATGGAACCCGTAGGGAGCCATACAGGTCATGTGGAACGGCTACGGTCCCGGCTCCGATGCGCCGAAGGGGACTTCCCCGCCGAAGATCGGTGAGCCTTGGAATCCGTGGAGCGTCTATCTGAATGAGCCGGCTTCTTAGAGGGCTGCGTAGAGACCGCAGGCCTGTCATCCGAAGTCTTAAGTAACGGTGGAGCTGAAGAAGCCGCACCCCCTGAAGAGGGGACTGGAACCGGACCTGACCCCGAAACTCGCCGATTTAGGTAAGGTCGCCATTGACGCCATTGTTTCTTCCAGCATGGTCGGTAGAATTGAACGTAACTCTTCCGCCACGGAGTCAGCAATCGAAGGCGAAGATTCCACCTTCTTGGTCCTCGAAGATTCCACCTTCTTGGTCCTCGCTGACACCACCTTCAGGTAAGCCGCGAACTCGACATCAGACAAGCCCGCACAAAGGTCGCATCTAGAAGTGAGGCCACACGAACACGACAACCTGGGTCGCCGCCGGCTAACTTCTTCCAGCGTAACACGCTCGAACTAGTCGCCTGAACATTAATCAGATATGATAATAGTAATTTTTCAATCTGTGAAAAGAAAGAAAAACCAACCATAACACAAATACAAAGCCGGTAAATAAAGACGCCATTTTGCAAATGGCGTCCGACACGACAACCGGCGATATAACAACATTTCATGTAATTAACACTTGGCAAGTCAAGCGAAATACGCGAAAGACATATGAAAGCTAACGAAAGCTAACGAAAATTAAGGTGAAAAACATTTCACCCAAACACAAAGCCAGTCAACACAGACGCCATTTTGCAAATGGCGTCCGACACGGACAACCGGCAATATAAACAACATTTCATGTAATTAAACGCTTGGAAGTCAAGTGAAATACGCGAAAAGAACATACGAAAGCTAATGAAAACGAAGGTGAAAAACATTTCACCCAAACCCTAATACAAAAACCAAAGGTCTTATAAAAAGTTGACTCCAAACAGAGCCAAGCAAAAGGACGTCCAGACCCTTTAGCGAAGAGAAAAAGAAGGAAGTTACAGTCATGTGACCGGAACTAGAGAGCAGTATGCAGTAGAAGAATTTAGGCCATCCCATTGGCTGTTGGGATGTTCGGACCAGACCACTTGCGTGGGGGGGAGGTGCACTTGTTTGAGGACAGGTAATGTCTATAGAAAAGGTCTTAGTAGCACGACGATTTTTTCTGCAGAAAAATGTAGCTGAAGAAAAAGCGTAAGTGGAATAGTTGCAGGTGATTTTCGGTATTCCGTACTTTATTTTCACTTTCATGACGGAATATTGAAAGAATTGTTTTACTATTCCGTTTCGAAATTTACTATTTGCGGAATAGCGTAAAATTTGACCCCTGACTGAATACTCTGAAATGGTCAGCCTAAGCTATAAGCTAAAGCTAAAGGGAAATGGCAATTGTGTGGCATGGATGGTCACAAGAGACAAGGACTGGGATGTGGAAATGAACAGAAAAAGAAATCGAGAAATAAGAGATATCTGATTGGGAAGAAACAAGATAGAATTCAAAGGAGAGAAAGTAGAGGAGGCAGATACGATAAAACAAATATATATAATAAAAAAATATAAGAGGATGATTCCATTAAATATTTTATGTGTTACATCACAAATGTCATTACTGATCATGCACATGTAGAAACCAATAGAGAATTTTATGAGAAAGTTCCAGTTGCTATAGTTACATACCACATTCTGGGGTACAGCACTGCCTACAGATTGTGTATTCTTTCTACTCTTCAGGTGTGCAAGTTTGGAAACCTATCAAAAACAAACACAATTCCAATCAAGAGTTATATATGTTATAATAATAACTTCAAGCATACATGTACTTAAGATATAAAGACCTGCTGTTTTCATTAACACCAGTTTTACATACCGTATAGCCTTTTACATTCAAATAAAGAAATGCACAGATTTTCAACATAGAAACAAAATAGATTGTAAGGCAAAAAAAACCAAAACAAATCCAACAAATTATACATGTACAATGTATTTGATCATAACAAGCTTTAGATAGTTATTTTTTGTGACAACAAAAGATAAAAATGCTTTCCTGTGTTTATACCTTTTTTTCAAGATTTTCCTTTAATTTTTCCACCTCTTGTAATTTAATTTGCAGAAAATTGAATGCTGAAATGAAAAAATATATTAAAAAATGCCAAGAAAGATTTTACAAGCAGGGTTCATACACTTCAAACATTTCCTGGACTTTTAAACACTATTTTGTTTATTTTCCAGGATATTTGTTTTTACATTTTTCCAGGAGTCTGAATACATTACCTGGAAAGGAAATTTTATTTAACAACAATAGTGGTTGTTATGTCTCAAATATAAGCCACACCTAATCTAGATATATATATCACATAGCAACATCTTTACCAGCTGTTTATAACATTACTATACTAACAAGATCTAAAGAGTGCTCAGAAC
Source organism: Gigantopelta aegis (assembly GCF_016097555.1). Taxonomy (NCBI): domain Eukaryota; kingdom Metazoa; phylum Mollusca; class Gastropoda; order Neomphalida; family Peltospiridae; genus Gigantopelta; species Gigantopelta aegis. Next base: position 17,525,327 of record NC_054700.1, on the reverse strand, counting down.
AAATAAAAAAAACCCCAGCTGTGCCCAAATTAACGAGATCTAAAACCATGATAGAATAATAATCCATCAAAGTGTTTTTTTAAAAAAGACTTGTAATTCACTTACAAATAAACAATAAATAAATAAACAATGTACTGGGGTGTCGTTATATAAAAATAAATCAATAGATTTTATGTTAAATTTATATTATCCAGATTTAAAAAAAAACAACTCTAATACCCAAAACTATTAAGAAAAAAGTAATGTTTAAGTACCAGATTTAACATTTCAATTTTTTTTTTTTTTTTAAATGTAAGTCGCAAAACCAACATCTGAACATTAATTAACACATTTACAGGATTACATTTATCAGTCAGTGCTTATAGAGTCCATGTACATGTACTTTAAATCATTATCTATTTGTGGTTTTTGAAAAGTAACTAATGACAAAATTACATAAATCATATAAACATGTTTTATTTTCTTTAATAATTATTTTAAACGCATTAGTGACATTGTGTTTCAAATACAAAATTTACCAGAATTATAACTGTTTCTGTGAGTAAATAAATGGCAAACACATTATTTATTTATACCACAAAATTAGTCTCTTCAAGTGGTCTCTTGTTGCCACCAATTTATATCACACACAATCAAAACTAACCCATAAAATGATTATTTATTTAGTTAATTGGTCTCTTCGTTGCCTTGCCTTGACATGTGGATCCCGTTTTAAAGCATATTGAGTCATCCGAAACTTCATTGGAGATCAAAAGAATATGTGTCAACTACAGGTTCTCTACTTTTGCATGAGTCTCACTGCACAAAAGCATAAGCCTTAGGAGTACTTGTTTTGTTGGAAGGCTCTGGTTACAGCTATCTACTGAATTATTTATCTTCAGTAGTTTTGAACTCACAAACGTCAGAAACAAGACTGCCGACAGACATATAATTTATTCAACCAATCACAGGTTGTGTTCATTTGAGTCCACGCCTTCTCACTGTGTATATATATTTTAGCAGCTGACCAATGGCAGTCGACCTCTTATAATTACCGTTGCATGAAGGATATAGTTTGGAACCAGATGTTAAACACGATTATTTATAAATATATTTTCCAAATAATTATTATTAAATGAAGAAACAAAAACATTCAATAATAAAATTCCAGGACTTTCCAGGAGGTTAATTTATTTTTCCAGGAGTTTTAAGCACTTTCCAGGATGAAAATAAAATTTAAGTACTTTCCAGGATTTTCCAGGATGTGTGCAAACCCTATACAGGACTAAGGATTGAATATGTTTTGCGGCAGACCCTTCGGATACATTATATTATTTGAAATGGTGGGTACATGTATCTGGTTGCTATTATGTATGTGGTTGGTTTCATAACTGTTGTGCTACAGAATTTTGTTTTGTTTTGTTTAACGACACCACTAGAGCAGATTGATTTATTAATCATCGGCTATTAAATGTCAAATATTTGTTACGTTTGACATAGTCTTAGAGAGGAAACCAGCTACCTTTTTCCATTAGTAGCAAAGGTATCTTTTATATGCACCATCCCACAGGCAGGATAGCACATACCACAGCCTTTGATATACCAGTCGTGGTGCACTGGCTGAAACAATAAATAGCCCAATGGGGAGGGGAGAGGAGAGGGAGGGGATAGGGAGAGAGAGAGAGAGAGAGAGAGAGAGAGAGAGAGAGAGAGAGAGAGAGAGAGAGAGAGAGAGAGAGAGAGAGAGAGAGAGACAGACAGAGAGACACACACACACACATCACTCAGTCTGGTTGGCAGAACCTACCTTCTTCTGCCATTTCACACATGGATGATATCTCAGTTTCTTTGTCCGTCATTTCATCTAATACTTTCTTATACTCATCTCGGATTTCTTCAGTGAACTTTTCTGCAGTCAAAAAATAATTATAAATATAGAGTTAAACCTGCTAAAAGCAGCCATCTGCCGATGAACATTTTGTTCAGTATCGCTATGCAAGTTTTAGAGATTGCTACACAATTTTAAAACATTAAACAGTAGTTGCTAATGAATTTTCAATTGACATGTTCCCTATCTGCATTAAACAGCTACCAGTCTTAAGGAATGAAATGTTTTATTTAATGACACACTCAACACATTATATTGATACTTATATGGTGTCGGACATATGGTTAAGGACCACACAGATATTGAGAGAGGTAACCTGCTTGCGCCACTTCATGGGCTATTCTTTTCGATTAGCAGCAAGGGATCTTTTATATGCACCATCCCACAGACAGGATAGTACATACCACAGCCTTTGTTACCCCAGTTGTGTGGCACTGGCTGGAATGAGAAATAGACCAATGGGCCCACTAACGGGAATCGATCCCAGATCAATCATGCATCAGGCAAGCGCTGTACCACTGAGCTACGTCCCGCCCCTACCAGGGTTTCTGCCAGAGGGTAAAATGGGTATGGCGCCATACCCAACAAATTTTGCAGATTTTTTTTTTTTTTAAGTTAACCTTTTGACAAAATTAATTACTCCCATACCCCATGTTGACTGTGGTTGCATTCAATTCCATAGTGCCATACCCAAAAATATCTTTCTGGCAAAAACACTGCCTACCAGTCTTAAGAGGCTATCTATTTGTTCTTCGATATCGTGTAATACAGTACACACTGTCCTGTACACGTACCAGGTGTGTGTACCAGAATTTGTGTCACTGTGGCAAGCACAATTTCTAGAGGGACAGTTTGAGTAATGCTCCCCTGAAAAATATATTTTAAGAAAAGACATTTCACTTGAGTGGTGTGTGTGTGTGTTTGTGTGCGACAGTGTGTGTGTCTGTATGTGACAGTGTGTGTTTGTGTGTGACAGTGTGTGTCTGTATGTGACAGTGTGTGTGTGTATATGTGTACGTGTGTGTTTCTGTGTGTGTGGGCAGGACGTAGCCTAGTGGTACTGCACTCGCTCGATACACGGTCGGTGTGGGATCGAACACCATCAGTGGGCTCATTGGGCTATTTCTCGTTCCAGCCTGTGTACCACAACTGGTATATCAAAGGCTGGGGTATGTACTACCCTGTCTGTGGGATGATGCATATAAAAGATCCCTTGCTGCTAATCGAAAAGAGTAGCCCATGAAGTGCTGACAGCGGGTTTCCTATCTCAATTTCTGTGTGTGGTCCTTAACCATATGTCTGACTTCATATAACTGTAAATAAAATGTGTTGAGTACATCGTTAAATAAAAAATGTCTTTCTTTCTTTCTCTGTGTGTGTGTGTGCGTGCGTGTCAAACAGAGACTTAATGGCATGTTTACAAATCCAATTGCCAGCCATTTACTTGGTGGAACAAAAGAGCCATGTTATGGTGTACCTCTAAGAAACGAGACATTCCACTGAATTACATGTCTAACCTACCATAAAAAAAGGTGAACATCCCATAGGTGGAACTATAAACTAAGTTTTACTTCATGGGCTACTCTTTTCGATTAGCAGCAAGAGATCTTTTATATGCACCATCCCACAGACAGGATAGTACATACATGTACCCCAGCCTCTGATATACCGTACCAGTCGTGGTACACTGGCTGGAATGAGAAATAGCCCAATGGGCCCACCGACAGGGATCGATCCCACATTGACTTGTATTATTATAGTTTATGAGAAATTTATTTACGTGTTAAAATTCTAAACTTTTAATGCAAAAGTTGATTCCGCCACTGTTACTGTAAGAAAAGTAATACCTATATATCACCTTTTTACTTTGTGAAAAGGTGAAATAAAAACTCCAAACCTGATTCTGTTCCTGACGGCCATAACTCAGGATCTTGTGCCATGCATTCGAAAAACAGCTTGTTTGTTGTCAAGGCAATGTGTTTTTGCTTTAGTTGCGCCTTTAGCTGCAATATAAATATATTATAATGTGTCGGTCTGTACTCTCATACATTTTGTTTTGTATTGCAATGTATACTGGTACTACCAGGAGCAACATATCTAGTCAACTGAAAATTGATTAGTAACTATTGTTTAATGTTTTGAAATGGTGTTATGATCTCTGAAACTCCTGTAGCGAACTGCAACATGATACCCAACAAAATGTTCCTAGTCTACATGGATACATAAACATATACCTGACGACAAACATAATTTAACTGTACTGGGGCCAATTTCACAAAATATCTGCGACTAACAGGCACTGAACTGAAAAAGTGTTTCACATGAAATTTCAGGCATCGAAATAAGCATTGTGTCTGGTAACCCATTTACAGGTTACCACAAAATATAGCCTGGTAACCTGTAGGTTACCACAACTATATGAAAGTTAGAACTGAATTCCTGTTATCAATACGACTAACGAAATCTGGAAGTAAATTTATCTCGTGGGCGTTGCTTAAACGCGGATTGCAGAAATTGCTTGGCAATTGCACAAGTGTGCACGAACATCGGTGCAATTTCGTACGAGAAAACGAAACGCGGAAGTAAATTCATCTATTTGACGCGGCTTAAATGCCAAATGACTATTATTGCTTGCAATTGCACATGGATGCAATTCTTTACCAGAAAATGAAACGCAGAAGCCCGGAATGCATTGCCTGGTTTACATTCGAAAACGAAACTACCGTTGTTGAAATTTTTGTCGAGAACGAAACACCGTTCTCAACTTTTCTTACATGTAGTAACCTCCCGGTAACCTGAACAACCGTTCTCGACTTATTTCGATGCCTGAATTTGAAATCCTATGTCCTGCGACAGCAGTGTTTATAACTGTATAAAAGTCACTGCTGCCATTTGCAGGAATACTGTTTCGGTTTTGTATTTTGTGTTTATTTGTTACAAATATTCCTGGTTTAAAATTCATTAGTGTTCACTATATTACCTGCTTTTGTTCATAAAGTTTACGGGAGAAGCCAGGGTCAAACGATGATCTGATATTCATCACTTCGAGATTTGCCTTCTTTATGTCTTCAATCACCCTGTAAAATAATACGCAAGGCTTTAGATCTCACAAATTTATGTCTTTGTGTTTGTTCCACAAGAAAAATCTCTGCTCAGACCACTCCCAGTGTTTCTGCCAGAGGGTACAAAGGGTAAAATTACAGTTTTAGAAAGATTATGTTGTAAGATAACTGCTGTTTATAATTTGTCAAAGTACATTAAATGCAGTGTCTAGTTTTCAACCCCATAACCACTAGGGTCATTTATGGTCTGTTTTGTTTTTATTATGTATCCTCAAAATTATTTTCTGGCAGAAAGCCTGACTCTACTTTCATCATTAACATGGCACAATATTTCGTGCAAATTGTCAATCTGTTGACATGTTTGTTAAAAGTAAATTTAAATTCATGTGCACCTCCAATTGGTTACTTAACCTGTAAACCATTGTTTTGAAATTAAAATATGAATGTCTAGACTGATTTTGAACACTTCATTACATGACATGAGGACATCAGTTGTAATGTAACTGATATTTAAATCAACCTCCACTGAAGGGATGCGAGCTACGGACAGTCACACTCAGTACAAGAGCCCAGGAAATTCCCACTAGCTTTATACTAACACGACTACATTACAACCACCTCATGTCAGCTAGGCCACATGTACATGTATGTAAGTCCCGGAGATGTGGTCAACAGGATCTTTAGTCATATACACTCAGTCCCTGCAATGTATGTCTGTTCCAAATATATAAAAGATAAATCAACATCCACTGTCAAAATGATTTGTTAAAACCATGAACCCTTCAAGGAAGGAAATGTTGTATTTAACGACACACTCAACACATTTTATCTACGATTATATGGCGTCAGACATATGGTTAAGGGCCACACAGATATATAGAGAGGAAACCGGCTATCGCTACTTTCGATTAGCAGCAAGGGATTATTTTATATGCACCATCCCACAGACAGGATATTACATACCACGGCCTTTGTTACACCAGTTGTGGAGCACTGGCTGGAACGAGAAATAACCCAATGGTTCCACTGACGGGGATCGATCCCAGACCAACCGTGCAGCAAGCGAATGCTTTACCACTGGGCTACATCCTGCCCCAGTGTAAGTGAGTTCAGCACTCTACCAACTGAGCCAAAAGTGTATGGTACAGTTGATTCAAAGTCCTTTGAAGACAATGGTCACATTTTAGGTGAAACCATTGATTGCAATCATCACATTGATTCACAAAGAATGCATTCAGATCTGCAATTCAAACTATAACAAGATTGAAACATCAGACCTGTTGTTTTGTGGGTGGCTTGGGCAGTTGGGGTTTTTTGTTTCGTTTTGTTTGGGTTTTTTATGTTAAATCTTCTGAACCAACAGTCAAATGTATTTTAAATTAAAATGTCACTGGTAGGGAGGGAAGAGTGTGTATGTGTGTGTATGTATGTGTGTGTATGTATGTGTGTGTGTGTGTGTGTGTGTGTGTGTGTGTACGTGTGTGTGTGGGGTGATCCGATCAGTGATCGGGGATCTGAGCCTGTGTGGCAATGATAAATTTAGTAACATTTTAATTTTTCTTTGAAACATTGTTGATTTTAAGAGGTCTTCTTTGTTTTTGAATGTCAGAGTATACCAACCTATATTTTTCTGTAACTAAAGCTTCACGGTCCATAGTCTGCATACTTTGACAAGACGATTTCGAACGAACTTGAGTTGACAGTGACAGAAAAATATTTGGATCTGGCGCTTAAAAATTTGACTAACGAATTGATAAATTATCATAAACTACGTACTAAGCCAGTCTCAGGAAACAAATATGATAAAATTAGTTATGTGAACAAATAGATTGTGTAATAATAAATGCGTTTAGTTTTAAACTAATGTTTGTGTTTATGTGCGAAAATTATTATTAACTGTATCAAGGATTTATCAATTGGTACAATATATTATTTTAAACAAGATGGCAGCCTCCATGAAGTTGTAACAACAAAACGTAGGATGAACGTGTTTAGGACGTGTAGAATACAGGCGTTATTGATTTATTGTTTCTTAACGGAGATGCCACGATAAAAACATACAGAATGTAATACAAAAATTTACGTTAAAAAGCTTACTAAAAGAAAGAAAGAAATGTTTAATAATAATGTAATAGTAATTTCTATGTTGAACAGTTACAGTTTTCCTCCTTTGCAGTAGAGACCCTACGTAGGGAGCAGGTCAACTCGCCCCAGCTGTTGGTCAACTCATATCATTACCATTTTATTAATTTATATACCAATATTTTAAGCAATAATGTGCATTAAATATTGTTGAATATGCACATTAGTCGGAGTCCAAAAGCCTTGCCTGGAAATAAGGGACAAACTCACAAATATCATTAAAATAGGCTTGACAGTTCATTGTAACATTATCATTGTTTATTTATCCGATATTAGGATCTCACTAATATAAAACCATTTAATAAGTGGTCGTAATAGCAGAGTTTCACAGTAATATTAATATAAAAATTACACCAAAGTTGTAGACATCCATTTTTAATTTTGTCACAATTATTTACAGACAGTAAAGTTTGAGGCGAGTTGTCCAAACACTGAGGCAAATTGGTTTTGGGGCAAGTTGACCAGCATTCCCCTGGCCTACGTATATATTATTGTAATCTGTTCCAATTTGAAAAGCTGACTATTAGTTCAGAATTTGCTGCTGATAATTATATAGGCTGGTCATGATCACATTCAAATTATTATTTCTAATAAACTTACATGTAAATTCTTTTTCTGCGTTCAAGCTGTAGTTGATCATGCATTAGATTTGGAGTCCGGTTGTGGTGATAAAAAGCGCTGTCTCTGTCAAGTCTTCTTTGGAACCCCAAAGCTTGACAGCCAGTGTTGCTCCGTTCAGCAAGTGCTTTATCCTGGCTTCATTGTAGAGGGGGCAGAATTGCAGGATGTGCTCTGGGGACTGTGGTCCTGTTTGACATGGACTTTCATCAGTGTCTGCCAGTTTCAGGCGGTACATATGGGATACATGTAAATTCAAATCATCAATTGTTTATAAGTAAAACACATACATAGGATTCAGAATCAGGCTAAAACGGTGCTACTACCAAAATGGAACTAATTTGGTTATAATGGCACCTGAATGTTTTGGCGAAACGAAACCTTTGGCTATAAATGATATAAATTTATTTCTAACGCACATTCTCAGTTAATTAATGTTAATGGTTACTATATTTTTCGAAAATAACTAACTTAGGTAATGACATCCCCCAGGGGCCAGTTATTGCCAATAATTAACTAATTAACTAATGTGCAGTAGCTTCCTATATTTGTTTTTTGGACAGAAGCAAATATATTAAATAATCTCCATAATTTAGATGTACACCAATCTAAATTGCCCCCAATATTCAAACAACCCCCCTTTGGTCCTGATTGATATAACTGACATTTGTCGGAGGTGGTGATCAGGATAGATGTGCTTGAACCTTCAGTGGATACTGGCAGTAAATAGTTTTGGTTGTTTGGAAAAGCTGAACATTGTTTTATTGAGCAAATTGTATTGATTCTGGTTCTGTTTTAGTTAGGGTCTCCACGAGTACTCGAGTACTCGGGCATGGGTCGAGTCTAGCAAGATTCGAGTCCATTCACAGGACTCGAGTACAAGGTGGAATACAGTGATCAGCTATAATATAATGGACAATATAGGACAATAATGTTAGCAGTAGATAATCAACAATATAAGTTAAACAATTATTATATGATCATGCGCTTGTTTCTCTTTTTAAACCGCCGTCCATCCGTCGCAACACTTCTAAATGCAATACAATGGCATGATTTGGCATCCATGTTCAACGCTGGAATTAAGATGTATAATGCTAGTATTTTACTTTATTCCTTTATATCATCATTATCTGGTGTAAGTATCGGGTACTCAGGTCTGAGTCAAGTTTGACCTTGGAGTACTCGAGTCCAACATTTTGGACTCGTGGAGGCCCTAGTTTTAGTCATACATTTTGAAATATTTGGTGTCATATCAGCCAACACTAGGTTTTGTTTTGTCCAATTTGGATCCGTTTGAATCGCTTGGGGCCTTTTTGGCACGGTGCCTTTTTCACTATAACCTCATACATACATATGTAATCACTAGTCATATCATCCTTATATATGCAGTTAAGTAGCATAATTATTCAGGGCTAGCAGATTTTGAAAACAATTGGTGAATTTTATTTTAATTTGGTAAAAATATTTCATTTACATAATATTATGTAATTGATATTTTGTTGAAAATAACAGATTTTTAGCAATTTTTTAATTTTAATAAATACATTGTACTTGTATCATTGTATTGTATAAGGTCCAATATTCATTTGGGTTAAAATTTCTTGCAGGCACTAAATATAACAGTTTCTCAGACATTAGCATGTTCCAGATTATTTCCAACTGTTAAAATAACAAAAGAAAACATTGCATTTTGTGCTAGTCCTGTTTCTTGTTGTAGATACAAGTACATGTATAATATACATGAAAATTCCACTTGACACGGGCAGTCAATTGGGCAATTGGAAATTTTACCTATTTAATATACAGGTATTTACACTAGCAGTCAAGGTCAAGGATACTGTGTGTGCTTTTGCTGTATAGTTAACAGTAGTATAAATCCTCTTAAATTATGGGGACAGGGCTGATCAAGATTTATCTGCCCCTGTTTGGGATAAGAGGAACATTATTATACCTGATGGTGGTTCGACTGACAATATAAACAAAATACTTGTATATATTGTGAACCCATGGCAGGTAACAATGACAGTCATTTACAATGTAGCTATTTATTTTAGTGCTAGTAATTGCTAATAAATTCTACATACATTCACATGTACATGTATACAATGTAGCTATTTATTTTAGTGCTAGTAATTGCTAATAAATTCTACATACATTCACTTGTACATATATACAATGTAGCTATTTATTTTAATGCAAGTAATTGCTGATAAATTCTACATACATTCACGTGTACATTTATACAAACATGTACTATGTTCATACAGTATCTTATTTTAATTAATTTATAAATAATTTAAACCTGTAAACAGAGTAGTATGTTTTTAATATTTAAACACTGGGAATAAAATATTTAGATGATTAAAACAACCCCCCCCCCCCCCCCCCCCCCCCCCCCCCCCCCCCCCCCCCACATATCAAGGCTAGGTCTGGCACTCATCAATTGCGAATTTTAAAAACAATTGGCAAATTTTATTAAATATAACAGTTTCTCAGACATTAGCATGTTCCAGATGATTTCCAACTGTTAAAATAACAAAAGAAAACATTGCATTTTGTGCTAGTCCTGTTTCTTGTTGTAGATACAAGTACATGTATAATATACATGAAAATTCCACTTGGCACAGGCAGTCAATTGGGCAGTTGGAAATTTTACCTATTTAATATACAGGTATTTACACTAGCAGTCAAGGTCAAGAATATTGTGCATGCTTTTGCTGTATAGTTAACAGTAGTATAAATCCTCTTAAATTATGGGGACAGGGCTGATCAAGATTTATCTGCCCCTGTTTGGGATAAGAGGAACATTATTATACCTGATGGTGGTTCGACTGACAATATAAACAAAATACTTGTATATATTTTGAATCCATGGCAGGTAACAATGACAGTCATTTACAATGTAGCTATTTATTTTAGTGCTAGTAATTGCTAATAAATTCTACATACATTCACTTGTACATATATACAAACATGTACTATGTTCATACAGTGTCTTATTTTAATTAATTTATAAATAATTTAAACTTGTAAACAGAGGAGTATGTTTTTAATATTTAAACACTCAGAATAAAATATTTAGATGATTAACCCCCCCCCCCCCCCCACATCAAGGCTAGCTTTGGCACTCATCAATTGCGAATTTTAAAAACAATTGGCAAATTTTATTAAATATAACAGTTTCTCAGACATTAGCATGTTCCAGATGATTTCCAACGGTTAAAATAGCAAAAGAAAACATAGCATTTTGTGCTAGTCCTGTTTCTTGTTGTAGATACAAGTACAGGTATAATATACATGAAAATTCCACTTGGCACAGGCAGTCAATTGGGCAATTGGAAATTTTACCTATTTAGTATACAGGTATTTATACTAGCAGTCAAGGTCAAGGATACTGTGTGTGCTTTTGCTGTATAGTTAACAGTAGTATAAATCCTCTTAAATTATGGGGACAGGGCTGATCAAGATTTATCTGCCCCTGTTTGGGATAAGAGGAACATTATTATACCTGATGGTGGTTCGACTGACAATATAAACAAAATACTTGTATATATTGTGAACCCATGGCAGGTAACAATGACAGTCATTTACAATGTAGCTATTTATTTTAGTGCTAGTAATTGCTAATAAATTCTACATACATTCACATGTACATGTATACAATGTAGCTATTTATTTTAGTGCTAGTAATTGCTAATAAATTCTACATACATTCACGTGTACATGTATACAATGTAGTTATTTATTTTAGTGCTAGTAATTGTTAATAAATTCTACATACATTCACTTGTACATATATACAATGTAGCTATTTATTTTAATGCAAGTAATTGCTGATAAATTCTACATACATTCACGTGTACATTTATACAAACATGTACTATGTTCACACAGTGTCTTATTTTAATTAATTTATAAATAATTTAAACCTGTAAACAGAGGAGTATGTTTTTAATATTTAAACACTGGGAATAAAATATTTAGATGATTAAAACAACAACACCCCCCCCCCCCCCCCCACATCAAGGCTAGGTCTGGCACTCATCAATTGCGAATTTTAAAAACAATTGGCAAATTTTATTAAATATAACAGTTTCTCAGACATTAGCATGTTCCAGATGATTTCCAACTGTTAAAATAACAAAAGAAAACATTGCATTTTGTGCTAGTCCTGTTTCTTGTTGTAGATACAAGTACATGTATAATATACATGAAAATTCCACTTGGCACAGGCAGTCAATTGGGCAGTTGGAAATTTTACCTATTTAATATACAGGTATTTACACTAGCAGTCAAGGTCAAGAATATTGTGCATGCTTTTGCTGTATAGTTAACAGTAGTATAAATCCTCTTAAATTATGGGGACAGGGCTGATCAAGATTTATCTGCCCCTGTTTGGGATAAGAGGAACATTATTATACCTGATGGTGGTTCGACTGACAATATAAACAAAATACTTGTATATATTGTGAACCCATGGCAGGTAACAATGACAGTCATTTACAATGTAGCTATTTATTTTAGTGCTAGTAATTGTTAATAAATTCTACATACATTCACGTGTACATGTATACAATGTAGCTATTTATTTTAGTGCTAGTAATTGCAGATATAATTAATTTATAATTTAAACCTGTAAACAGAGGAGTATGTTTTTAATATTTAAACACTGGGAATAAAATATTTAGATGATTAAAACAACAACCCCACATCAAGGCTAGCTCTGGCACTCATCAATTGTGAATTTTAAAAACAATTGGCAAATTTTATTTTAATTTGGCAAATAAATTTCATGTAATAATTGTTATTTTTATTAGATAGTAACTGGGTGTTTGTAATTTTTGAAGTTTGAATCTTGTAGATGATTTGGTGAAATTTTCTGCTTATTCAGAGCTAGCCCTGCACATTAATTTTGTTTTCTTCCTCGGTGGCGTCGTGGTTAGGCCATCGGTCTACAGGCTGGTAGGTACTGGGTTCGGATACCAGTCGAGGCATGGGATTTTTAATCCCGATACCGACTCCAAACCCTAAGTGAGTGCTCCGCAAGGCTCAATGGGTAGGTGTAAATCACTTGCACTGACCAGTGATCCATAACTGGTTCAACAAAGGCCTGGTTTGTGCTATCCTGCCTGTGGGAAGTACAAATAAAAGATTCCTTGCTGCTAATCGGAAAGAGTAGCCTATGTAGGTGCAACAGCGGGTTTCCTCTCAAGATCTGTGTGGTCCTTAACCATATGTCTGACAGTATATAACCGTAAATAAAATGTGTTGAGTGCATCGTTAAATAAAACATTTCTTTCTTTCTTTATTTTATTCCTGAAATGTTACCATATTTACTTACACTCTACAAGCCTCTGAAAATTGCAAGCGCATTGCTTGTGTAAGTATAGTTTGCGTAACCCATTTTTCGCTCGCGCATTTGATTTATGACATCATTTACATGTTCATGATGGGTTACATTAAAAACGAAATGGGTTACCTGAATTGTTTTTGGCATAACCCATAAATGGTTTACGCAAATGTTTAATTTTCAGAGGCCTGATCTACAATTACAAATGTGTCACAATCAAAATCAGATTTTATAAAACCTGTTAAAATGGTGGTGAGACTCGCACACACTATATTTAAGAGGGGCACACACAATATTTTTGGTTTATAAAATCAAACGTAAATGTTTTGGGCCTTAAGTGAAGGAGGGTACAGCCATCCCACCACCTCCAAGTTGTACAGGCTTGGCATATACATGAAAGGTACCTGTACATTTGGTCAGTTGACTATATTTGTTGATGGCAAATACATGTACACACAAGCATAATAAAACTGTACTTTTTTTTTTTTTTTTTTTTTTTCAGTGTTTACTTATTCTTACTTTGATGTGACTTTAAAAAATCCAGACAGTATCGTTAACTATATGACTGTACTACGAGTATGTCTGGTACACCAAAGAAACGGAGAAATGATTTCGATGAAGCTGATGAACCTGAACATGGTCTAGCAAAACATTCACATCGACATAAGAAAAAGAAACATAAAGATCGGAAACACAAATATGCAGATCCAGAGTCTAGAAGCAGTGCCAAAACAGATCACAGCCTCAAGAGTAGAGAGCATCTTCATTCAGTCGGGGAACGGTCAGAACACAAAGACAGAACTGACGTTTACGCCAGTCGATATGGTACAGACAAGACAGAACATAGAGAGAGAACTGAATTTCACTGTGGTCGGTATGGTAGTTCAGGTAGTTCTGTTCGTGATAAGGAAGAATATTACAAATCTAAAAATATTTCACAGATTAAAATGGAACATGAGGAGGGTGAGACGTCTTCTACAAATTATGTGTCCAGTATTAAATCTGAAAAAAATGATGTAGACGGAGATTTACGTGAACATCACAGGAGATCCTATGAGACAAAATATGAAAGTTACAAGTGCCAGACAGAAATTGTTAAATCTGAAGAAAGAACAGAACTAAAAGTGAAGGAGGAGGCACATTCATCTGATTCTGAATCGGAGTCGGAGTTAGACTTCAATTTTGACTTTACTCAGTATAAATCTGATCTGATCAAAATCTTCTTCCGAGATCAAAATTTTATTAAAAGGTAACAGTATATGTCGGGGGTGAGACGTAGCCCAGTGGTAAAGCTCTCATTTGATATGCGGTCGGTTTGGGATCAATACCCGTCTGTGGTCCCAATGAGCTATTTCTCATTCAAGCCAGTGCACCACGACTGGTATATCAAAGACTGTGGTATGTACTATCCTGTCTGTGGGAAGGTGCATATAAAAGATCCCTAGCTACTAATGGAAAAATGTCTATTATCTTTGAAAGTTGGAGGCTGTGAGAAGCAAGTAGGCGGCTATATCTTCCGAGCACAGTGAGCAAAGTTGCATCAAAAAGGTTAACAAATAATGTGCTAATACATATTATAAAATGTTAATTTCCATTTTAACTTTATGGATAATTCTGTCTTGTGTTCCAGACATATTAAATTTATTAAAAAAAAAAAAAATTAAAGTGCTAAAAAAAATGTAATTAATATATTGCAAATATGTATACTTAGTCTAGTACTAGTTCCTGTGAAATAATTACTAAGTTTTCATTTTGCAGAGGTACCCAAGAGTATGAAGATTTCTGGTTATTTGTTGTCAAGTATCTTGATTTTCAAAGAAAAAAGAAGTCAAAGCAAGTAAAAGGTAATGTGTACATGCATGCTGTACATACATGTATACGTACAGATATACGGGCATTTGCTGTGGAGGGGGCCAGGGCCCAGTGGTAAAGTGCTCACCAGATGCGCAGTCTATCTAGGATCTATCCCCATTGGTGGGCCCGTTGGGCTATTTCTCGTTTTCACTAAAGAAATTGTGGAGGTGGGTGGGATGTAGCCCAGTGGTAAAGCATTCGCTTGATGTGCAGTCGGTTTGGGGTTGATCCCCATCGGTGGGCCCATTGGGCTATTTCTCGTTCCAGCCAGTGCACCACGACTGGCATATCAAAGGTTGTGGTATGTGCTATCCTGTCTGTGGGATGGTGTATATAAAAGAACCCTTGCTGGTAATGAAAAAATGTAGCAGGTTTCTTCTCTAAGACTATTTGTCAGAATTACCAATTGTTTGACATTGAATAGCCGATGATGAATTAATCAATGTGCTCTAATGGTGTCGTTAAACAAAATAAACATTTTGTTTTGCTGTGGAGGTGAAAGTTTGGTGGGAGTGGTTGCAGTTGTCTTCCCCTGGATGAAAACTGTAATTTGTTTTATGCAACCGCAATTAAGTGTACATGCAGGTAAAATCAAATTCATTGTGTACTCTAGGAACTTGTCTCAAAGAAACCACTTGAATATTAAGCATGTTGATGTCCCACTCCTCTCCCCACCCTTAGAAGCAAATCCAGTATATGTCTGTGGTAATGTTAAAACATTAAGTATTAGTTACAGTAACTGAAATGGACTTCACCAGAAAAGGCGAACAATCACATGGTGTTTCAAATAAAATTTATTAAGATTTTTATTGCAGGGCGATCAATTTACAGCTCTCCTAAAATATTACATGCAGAGCTCGAAACAGCCTGTGGCCAGGTTGCCAGATGCGACCAATGTCTCATTTGGGTGACTTAAATATAAAAAATAATGGTGTTAGTCGGCCAAATAATATTATTGGGTCAATCTTCTTTAGAGTGAACATATGAACCACTATTAACATTTATATTGCATACATATTTATTCCACATTAAAATCTTGCTCGTGGTTCATGGTTCGCTTACTGTAATTTGCCAACATCCATTATTATTTTGGGGGCCACCATGTTTTTTGGTGAGTTTCGAGCCCTGTACATGCGAGTGTTGATGGAAGTGTGAGTGATCTTTCATCTTTCCTGGCAAACACTACATATTATTATCCATATGGTTCAACATAACCGAGTTAATAATAATCATATGAAGCACACGTGTACTAACAAGTGTAATGACATAATTTTGGGAAGCGACGTCATAACATGACGGTGCTTCTCCAGTCCTAGCTCAGACTGTGCATTTGAAATATGACGTCATTTTGTAGTCTCCTTCTAGTTGTGGCTGAAACATTTTGATTTGGGTCTTGTTATTCATAAAGAAAATAACAATAATAATATGAATAATAAAGAAATTATTACACTCGTGTGTGAGTCGTACTTAATTTACGAAACTCGTGTCACGATTCATGTATTACCCTCGCTCTCGCTCTGACAATACAATAATCCTGACACTTGTGTGTGAGTCGTACTTAATTTACGAAACTCGTGTCGGGATTCATGTATTACCCTAGCTCTCGCTCTGACAATACAATAATCCTGACACTTGTGTGTGAGTCGTACTTAATTTACGAAACTCGTGTCACGATTCATGTATTACCCTCGCTCTCGCTCTGACAATACAATAATCCTGACACTTGTGTGTGAGTCGTACTTAATTTACGAAACTCGTGTCACGATTCATGTATTACCCTCGCTCTCGCTCTGACAATACAATAATCCTGACACTTGTGTGTGAGTCGTACTTAATTTACGAAACTCGTGTCACGATTCATGTATTACCCTCGCTCTCGCTCTGACAATACAATAATCCTGACACTTGTTTCGTAACATCAGTACGACACACACACTTGTATAATAATCTATATATTATTTAGTTTTAGTGCATATTGAATAATGATTTCTTTATATTGTATTGCTTATAGGTACTGGTGGTATGGTTTTAGGGGGAATGTTTGTTTTTTAATCAATATTTTATTTGAAACTTGTATGTCTGTCATTGACTGTATTCAACATATTTCTGGTATCTTTCAGGATCTCATGCCGTCCAGAACCCACCCTCCAGTGGTGAACTGGGACTTCCACAGCGCTATGACAACCGGTACAGAATCAATATGTCATTGGTCAGCAAGAATGTTGACCTGTTTCTCAAGAAAGGTCGACTGGTGGGTAAGTATCGTTTGTTGGTTGTTGTAAATGAGATAAGAGATTTATTGTGGCAATTGTATAGTTCATTTTCTGACCATACGGAAATAAAATGTTTCCTTCCTTCCTCACTTTCTTTTGTCACAACCAAATATCAAACTAGGTTAGATATTCAAACTCTATAATTTATAAAATGTTAATATATATTGATAAACAAATAATCCTTTCATTTCCTTCTTTAATTTTTAAAGTTTTTCTTGTCATTTATAGTTGTGCCCAAAATCTGGAGACTTTAACATTAAGACAGTTTCATACAAATTTTATGAAGCAGTTTAGCTTTTATTAAAGTCTGAACTTTTAAAATGTTTGAGGATGAATTTATGAATCCTGTTTTTCTTAGATGTAGGTATTTTAAGTGTGGTAAATGTATGTAGTCAGCGTTTCTGGCAGAAAGAAATTTTTGGGTATGGCACTAAAGAATTGAATGCAACCACAGTCAACAGTGGGTATGGGTGCCATCCCTCTGAAAGAAAATGGGTTAACTTTAGGCTTAGGGTTAAGAAAATCATACAGTAATGATAAGAGTAATTAAATTTGTCAAAAAGTTAACTTAAAAAATATAATCTGCCAAAACATTTGGGTATGGTGCCATACCTGTTTTACCCTTTGGCAGAAACCCAGACATGGCACCATACCTGTTTTACCCTCTGGCAGAAACCCAGACATGGCACCATACCTGTTTTACCCTCTGGCAGAAACCCAGACATGGCGCCATACCTGTTTTACCCTCTGGCAGAAACCCAGACATGGCGCCATACCTGTTTTACCCTTTGGCAGAAACCCAGACATGGCACCATACCTGTTTTACCCTCTGGCAGAAACCCAGACATGGCGCCATACCTGTTTTACCCTCTGGCAGAAACCCAGACATGGCGCCATACCTGTTTTACCCTTTGGCAGAAACCCAGACATGGCACCATACCTGTTGTACCCTCTGGCAGAAACCCAGACATGGCGCCATACCTGTTTTACCCTTTGGCAGAAACCCAGACATGGCACCATACCTGTTTTACCCTCTGGCAGAAACCCAGACATGGCACCATACCTGTTTTACCCTCTGGCAGAAACCCAGACATGGCGCCATACCTGTTTTACCCTCTGGCAGAAACCCAGACATGGCGCCATACCTGTTTTACCCTCTGGCAGAAACCCAGACATGGCGCCATACCTGTTTTACCCTCTGGCAGAAACCCAGACATGGCACCATACCTGTTTTACCCTCTGGCAGAAACCCTGGTAGTTACAAGCATGTATGCTTTGTAAGTTTGGCCCATTACCGTATCATTTACCATTTGTAACTAATAATTATATCATATTCTTTATGATGTTTGTGGTATATATAAAGTGCTTTTTTTTATTACAGATTATGATGTCGACAAGGCTTTGACAAGAGAAAGAGTGACACAGTTCAGAAATATATTTTTGCATTATCTGGACTTTCAACAGAAACAAAAGGTTATAATTATTATAAATGAATTTGTTTGTTATACACCCATCAATGATGGGTCGTAGTATGGTATGACATTGTCCGTCCGTCTGTTAACCTTTTCTTATCTGGACCATATCTTGCATACAGATGCATACAGGACCATCAAACCTCACATGTAGGAACAACTTGGGATGGCGGTGTGTCACGTTCTGTTACTAGGTCACTGTGACTTACTTTTCATGGTCTACTGCACATAACAGTAAATCCTTGTTTAGATCATATCTTGCATACTGATGCATAAAGGACCATCAGACCACATGTTGGAACAACTTGGGATGGTGGTTGGTCTAAAATAAAGTGTTCATCAAAATTTCACATAATTAAGACTTGAATCATACCTGTAATATATTCATTAATATAGATATGGTTTTCCATCAAACTCCTGATGGGCGTACCTGACCCGTTACTCTTGTTAACTACTCTAAAACCTCTTGTTAGCTGTGTTATTATTTATTAAATTTGTTTTATGAAATTATACTATTCACACCCACACCTTCCAAATCCTTTTGAATTCATAGCCATAAGAGGGGCAGGACGCAGCCCAGTGTAAAGTATGTGCTTGATGCGCATTCGGTCTGGGATCGATCCCCGTCGGTGGGCTCATTGGGCTGTTTCTCGTTCCAGCCAGTGCACCACGACTAGCATATCAAATGCCGTGGTATGTACTACCATGTCTGTGGGATGGTGCATATAAAAGATCCCTTGCTGCTAATCGAAAAGAGTAGCCGATGAAGTGGCGACAGTAGGTTTCCTCTCTCAATATCTGTATGGTCCTTAACCATACGTCTGACACCATATAACTGTAAATAAAAATGTGTTGAGTGCGTCGTTAAATAAAACATTTCCTTCCTTTCCTTCATAGCCAGAAGATGGTAATGAACATTTTAATTATTTCATTGGATGCCTCGTTTTAATAAATTGATGCATAAGAGTATAATATTAGATGGTCCATGTTTTGACTTCTCTTGCTGTAGTTAAACAAGATAAAGAAGATTCAGAAAGACCAGAGAAACCTGCCGATATTTCAGTACAAACAGATGATTGTTGGGATGATTCGACGTCACCAGATTGTTGTTGTGGCTGGAGATACAGGCTGTGGGAAGTCAACACAGGTTTGTATTGCATAGAAAGAAAAGGAATCTTTGTATAGTAACAACCAGGTGCATTTTTAAAATATGACGATGGTGTCTAACATTTGGATGTTTTTTTAGACTTGGTTGAGTGAGATAGAGTAGTGTTTTCCCTAGCTTGTTTTAGCATGGTGCAGCACCATGCCTCAATAGTCTAGCACCATCTTGCCTTAATCAGCACCATGCTGCCCTGAGATTAATCAAGCCTTTTTCAATAATTAATTCTAAAATTGCCTTTATAAAACACTGAAAAAGGTATTATTAATTAATAAAATACGCCTTTATATCTTTTGTCATTCATTTATTAAAGCAAGCACATAAATTACATTAATGTTTATTTCAATTAATTTTTGTGTATTTTTAATGAAAAACAAGTGCCGTGAAAATGCCCCAAAAGTGTTTGGTCTACCATGCCTTGCCAGATTTCTAGGGAAATCACTAGAGAGGAACATAGGGTATGGTAATATACAGTCTTCTCCAGTTAAAAACAAAATGGATACTTTTAAATTAGACTCTTTTTGATGGGATTTGTTTTCTAAATTCCTTCCCACCTGGGAAATTATAGGAATGATTCTTTACTGACTCCCATATTTCTGAAGGTATCGTAGCACTACGATATCATAAAACCACTGTATTCTGTGGCATATGTCAGTGTGACGGCATAGCCTATGGTGGTTTTGTGATATCGTAGTGCTAAAATACATGTAGCTTCAAAACTCTGTAGCCTGTACATTACATGTTTTGTTAAACTGTAGCTATACTCCCCAAGTGTCTTGTGATATCATAATTTATCAGCACGAGTTGATAAAAGTATGAAATCCAAGGCTTGCGGAGGATTTTTATACTTTTATCAATGAGTGCTGATAAATTATAATATCACAAGACACGAGGGAGGTATTCTTTTTTTTATCATCCATTATCATTCTTTTCATTTGCGACAATTGTAAACAATGTCAGTAATGTGGGTTGAATGTCACTATATTTGGCAGCGATAGACTTGTTAACTAGCAAAATGACAGTGGCGTGACGTCACTAATGAGAGGGTTTAACACTGAAACACGGTGACATAACAAAAGAAGCGATATCTCCTAGGAGAATATCGCAGGAGATATCACAAATTATAGTGCCAGCGATATCTCGTACGTATGGCTATTTTGACACTTGATTGAGTGCAAAAGGCAGAGAGTTAACCTGCTATTACCATTATGATACAGGTTGTTCCTTCAAAAAACCCAGCACTTGTATGCACTTTCCTTTTAGACATGACAGTAGTCTTTGATGTGCTGTTATTGGAGCACTGTTTGGGACAGGAAAACCACAGTCCATCAAGGGGGGTGGGGGGGGGGGGTTGTTCCTTTGACCCATTGCACATGCAAGGCTAGCTCTGGATGTGTAGAAAATTTTGCTAAATTATCCATTAAACTTCAAACATTGCAGAAACCCACCATTATTTTCCACAAAGTATTAATCATTACATTAAAATAAAATTCACCAGTCGTATTTAAAATTCACAGTTGGCGAGTGGCAGTAGCCCTGCACATGAGATGATCACTCTGCATCTGCTATATCTCACCCTGCTCTGAATTGATTAGGATGAAAATGGCTTCCACGTGGTCTGCAGGGGCAGCTCATTTATGCCATGTAAAAGATCTCGAGATGCTGATCGAAACTAGTAGCCCATGGAATAACAGCAGCCGGTTTCCTCTCTTATTACTTTTTGGAGCGGAACATAGTCCAGTGGTAATGCATTCGCCTGATGCACTGTCAGTCTAGGATCGATCCCCATCTGTGGGCCCATTGGGCTGTTTCTAATTCCAGCCAGTGCACCATGACTGGTATATCAAAGTTCATGGTATGTGCTATCCTGCCTGTGGGATGGTGCATATAAAAGATAATAAATCAATGTGGTGTTGTTAAATTAAAAAAATCTTCTTTTTCCTTCCCCAAAGGGTGAGACTTTGTAGGAGTAATTGCTTCTTTAAATAATGCTACTTTTGGCGTATCCAAACTGATCTGCAGATGTCCATGTTTTAATGGTAGCCTTCACCCATTTCTTTGTTTTTTAAAAAAAAAAAAAAAATCTAATTGAATATTATTATTGAACAGTTACTATATAATATTTTCATTGTGTATGGAAGTTGCATATCAAGTGTTTCGTATTTCAATGGTAGCCTCACCACATTCTTTGCTATTTTGAAAACGAAAAAATTTGATTGAATATTATGGCAACCATGTTTTCATATGATTGAAGGTTGTATACTAGCTCTTTATTTTTTTACTCTGCTGTTAATTTCTTATGATATACCTGCTGTTAAATGGAGGCATATTCACGAGAAATTTTATCTGTCATTGACTTTTAAAATGTTTTGTCATTGTTTATAAATTATTTAAATTTAAACTATTTTCAGGTTCCCCAGTATCTGCTGGAAGGTGGTTTTGAGAACATTGCTTGCACGCAGCCACGACGAATAGCTTGCATCTCTCTGTCTAAACGTGTTGGCTATGAAACTCTGCATGAGTATGGGTCTGAAGTAGCCTATCAGGTACGCTAGTTCAAGTGTCCTGTAGCCGTACTCTGTCTAAACGAGTCAGCTACAAAGCTGCATGAGTATGGGTCTGAAGTAGCCTATCAGGTATGCTAGCTCGGGTGTCCTGTAGCCGTACTCTGTCTAAACGAGTCGGCTACGGAGGTGCATGAGTATGGGTCTGAAGTAGCGTATCAGGTACGCTAGCTCGAATGTCCTGTAGCCTTACTCTGTCTAAACGAGTCATCTACGAAGCTGCATGAGTATGGGTCTGAAGTAGCCTATCAGGAACGCTAGCTCGAATGTCCTGTAGCCTTGCTCTGTCTAAACTAGTCGGCTATGAAACTGCATGAGTATGGGTCTGAAGTAGCCTATCAGGTACGCTAGCTTGAGTATCCTGTAGCCTTGCTCTGTCTACATGAGTCGGTTTCAAAACTGCATGAGTATGGGTCTGAAGTAGCCTATCAAGGTACGTTAGCTTGAGTGTCCTGTAGCCTTGCTCTGTGTAAACAAGTCATCTACGAAATTCTGCATGAGTATGGATCTGAAGTAGCCTAACAGGTATGCTAGCTCAAGTGTCCTGTAGCCTTGCTCTGTCTAAACGAGTCAGCTATGAAACTCTGCATGAGTGTGTGTCTGAAGTAGCCTATCAGGAACGCTAGCTCGAGTGTCCTGTAGCCTTGCTCTGTCTAAACGAGTCAGCTAAGAAGCTGCATGAGTATGGGTCTGAAGTAGCCTATCAGGTATGCTAGCTTAGGTGTAGTCTTGCTCTGTTTGTATGTTGGGTAAGGGCTAAAGTGTGCTTAGTGTTATATAAACTGTTAATATAGAAATTTAGGTTGACTAATGGGTCGTTATGTACTGTGTTTAAAATAATCACAGCGTCTTAAATCTTGTGGCACAGACCTTTAGTTTTATTATCTTGGTGTTCACTTTATAACATAAAACTTAATATATATGTTTCCAACTGGTACAAATGCTACAAGAAAAAAAATCTGACACTATTGTCCGAAACAAAGAGCCAGTTTCAGATAGAAGTGTCTGGTTTATTCTTTTGTAGCATTTGTATTAGTCACTATAGTGATTTCCCTAGAAAATAGGCAAGGTATTGTAGACCAAACACTTTTGGGACATTCTCACCATTTTCATTAAAAATACATAAACATTAATTGAAATAAACATTAATGTAATTTGTGTGCTTGCTTTAATAAATGAATGGCAAACTATATAAAAGGCATATTTTATTAATTAATAATACCATTTTGGGTGTTTTATAAAGGCAATTTTAGAATTAATTATTGAAAAAGGCTTGTTTAATCTCAGGGCAGCATGGCACTGATTAAGGCAAGATGGTGCTAGACTATTGAGGCATGGTGCTGCACCATGCTAAAACAAGCTAGGGAAAACACTACACTAACATGTTCTAAGTCTAATATTATGAGTAAACTCAGAAAAGATAAAATTAAAAGTTTGTAGTGACAGATTTAGGAAAATATGTGTAATTGTGGACCATTGCAAATCTGTTTTATGGAATAATCTCTAGCCCTGATCCAACATGTAAACAGGGCATATTTAAAAGGTACTTGAGCTATAATGTCATCCCACATCGTACATTTTGAGTTTCTTCGACAAGTCGTTATGAAAGAAATCATAACTTAAGAATGCCCCTTTAGTGACCTTGCACCTCAAGGAGCCATAAATGGCTTCTGGGTATGAACACCAAGCCTTCAAGCTGATGGGGGGGGCGGGACGTAGCCCAATGGTAAATCGTCCGCTTGATGCACGGTCAGTCTGAGATCGATCCCCGGCGGTGGGCCCATTGGGCGATTTCTCGCTCCAGCCATTGCACCACAACTGGTATATCAAAGGCCGTGGTATGTATTATCCTGTCTGTGGGATGGTGCATATAAAAGATCCCTTGCTGCTAATCGAAAAGAGTAGCCCATGAAGTGGCGACAGTGGGTTTCTTCCCTCAATATCTGTGTGGTACTTAACCATATGTCTGACGCCATATAACCGTAAATAAAATGTGTTGAGTGTGACGTTAAATAAAACATTTCCTTCCTCCCTTCTTCAAGCTGATGGTGGAACCACTATACCACTAAGTCAGGTTTATAACAGTTACCGTTTACTATTAGTCCTCTACCGGTCCAACCTGAGGGGACTATAGGTTTCATCTCCGTCCTTCTGTCTGTCCGTCTGTCTGTTCCACATATAGTTTTCCAGATAATTTTTTAGAAGGCCTTGACACATTGATCTGAAATTTTGTGTAGAGCTTTATAAAGTACTGTTACAGATCAAGTTTGACTTTTATGGCGATTTACCTATTTTTGACAGAGTTATGACCTTGAACTTAGGATATGTGAACATTTGTTTCCCAGACTTTTTTTCCAGAAGGTCTTGAAATATTGAGCTGAAATTTTGTGTATAGCTTCCATGGTGATTTACTCATTTGAAGTTAGGACATGTGAAAAACAAAATTCCGGACTGGTTTTTTTTCAGAAGGCCTTGAGATATTGGGCTAAAATTGTAGGGTTAGGTAGGCGACATGTATTGCTGTAGAAGTATCTCATAATGCTTGTTAATTTTATTGTCTTGCAGGTTAGATTTGAAAAGACCAAGACAAAGGCCACAAAAGTAATTTTCTTAACAGAAGGTAACATTTACACTAAATAATTCATTTGTTATTCTATGCATAATCGGGGCGAGGCGTAGCCCAGTGGTACAGCGCTCACTTGATGCGCGGTCGGTTTGGGTTTGATCCCAGCCAGTGGGCCCATTGCGCTATTTCTCACTCCAGCCAGTGCAACACGACTGGTACATCAAAAGCCATGGTATATGCTATCCTGTCTATGGGATGGTGCATATAAAAGATCCCTTGCTGCTAATCGAAAAGAGTAGCCCATGAAGTGGCAACAGTGGGTTTCCTCTCTCAATATCTGTGTGGTTCTTAACCATATGTTTGACACCATATAACCATAAATAAAATGTGTTGAGTGCATCGTTAAATAAAACAGTTCCTTCCTTCTTCCTATGCATAATCTTTTGAAATGAAATTAATTTCTTTCTAAATAAAAATATATGATGCATGTACTGTATATAATTAATAAATAATTTAACATTTTGAATTTGAGACAGGTAATAAAAACACTATCAGAACTTATAGGGAAACAGTTGAAATTTAAATCTCATTCTGAAACAACCTCTCCTTTAATATATGTTATATAATTATGTTATTTACAGCAGCCATATGTTTTATTTTTTAGGTTTGCTTTTGCGACAGATGAGCACCGATCCTTACTTGAAGCAGTATAACGTTATAGTCATTGATGAGGCATGTATTCTGTGTAGTTGGTGTCAGCTTTGGTATATACATCCATGGTCAACAGCTGTTTACTAGTCCTCTACTGATCCAACCCTGAAATTTTGTGTATAGCTTTATCCTTTCATTCATAATACAGTAAAGTACATTTATAACGAACATGCTTATAATGAACTACTGCATAGAACGAACTGGTCGTAAAGTCCAGTTTTATCTCCCTATATATTAATGACCAACTTATGCAAATTGTATAACAAACTACTAATATAATGAACTAACTATCATGGTCCCTTCCGGTTCATTAGAAGAGTACTTTACTGTATTTATTTTCGTGCTTCTATCCAATTAAGGTTCAAGCACACTGTCCTGGGCACACACATCAGCTATCTGGGCAGTGGGTTAGTTGTTAGGTGTTTGTGGTTAGTGAGAGAAAAGAGGGTGTAGTGGTCTTAACCTACCCATTGAGTCGTTAAACTCACTCTGGGTAAGAGCCGGTACCGACCGGGCTGCGAACCCTGTACTTACTAGCCTTATGTCCGATGGCTTAACCAGGACACCACTGAGGCCAGTCAACCTACCGAGAAGAAATAAACCGAGTTTTATTGGTCGCCTTCATTCACACGTACTGGTTATAGCTTTATCATGTATTGTTACAGATCAAATTTACCCATTACCCATTTTTAACAGAGTTATGGCCCTTGAACTTAAGAGATATGAAAATTTGTTGGGTCCGATAGGGGACATGTATTGCTTTAGCAGTACTCTCAGAATGCTTGTTTTCCAAGTATTTTTATATTATGTATAGTCTTTTGCATACATCAGTGCTTATGTCTATCAATAGATTTAACAATGGCCATCTTCTGTGATAACTGGGGAAAATGTATAGCCCCTTGTTTTTATTTAAATTATATTAATATACATATCTATATGTGCTGGCCTCGGTGGCGTCATGGTTAGGCCATCAGTCTACAGGCTGGTAGGTACTGGGTTTGGATCCCAGTCAAGGCATGGGATTTTTAATCCAGATAACGACTCCAAACCCTGAGTGAGTGCTCCGCAAGGCTCAATGGGTAGGTGTAAACCACTTGCACTGACCAGTGATCCATAACTGGTTCAACAAAGGCCATGGTTTGTGCTATCCTGCCTGTGGGAAGCCCAAATAAAAGATCCCTTGCTGCATGTCATAAAAGAGTAGCCTATGTGGCGACAGCAGGTTTCCTCTAAAAAACAGTGTCAGAATGACCATATGTTTTGACGTCCAACAGCCGATGATAAGATTAAAAATCAGTGTGCTCAGTGGCATCGTTAAGTAAAACAAACTTTATATCTATATGTAGCTTGTATTGTAATTGATAAATTGATAAAAGTTGAGATGATTTAAAGTTTGTCTTTGTTTATAATTGTTAGAATTCAGTACCTCTTATTTATATTATCCCCCCAAAAAATGAATTTCCAATTTTATAAACGTCGTAAAGAATAAGTCAAATTTCTAAAATAAAACCCCTATTATTACACATTATGAACGACAATATAGCCACTTCATTTTAAAGTCATTGTCCCTTGTTTCTGAGATTCGTACTTCTTTTTCACATATACAAATATACAAATGATGAATTTAGAGCCACTACATTGAACTGTAATACCAGAAACACCCTGGAATTGCCAGAATTGTAAATTTAAACAAGAAGTTTAAAGGTGCAGATCCTAGTTTCAGTACGTGAAAATGGACACTAAGTTTTATTAATCTACAAATCTGAAACACGCATTTAGATACGGTTGTAACAGAGAGAAGCTAAAGTCTGTGATGTTTAAATGCGGAAATACAGTCTAAACATAACTGGAGCTTGTCTCGATAAGCTTTCCTTAAATGAAACGAAAATGTGCTTTTTTGGAATTGTGAAAAATACATTTTGGGGTATTACAAAAAGCTGGATGATCAGAATCACTTCAAGTGTACGAAAATTAATATTTTAAATTATAAAATGTAAGTGCTTGTAATTTAAATGATCCAAAGTGGCTTTAAAGGCATACTGTCACAGATTTAAGGACTTTATTTCTCTAAAAATGGATAATAAATACAAATGACGTTAATTGTTGGAAACCAAATCTAGCTATCGCATCACCTTAACTGAACCATGATGGAGTTAAATCCATGTCGTCCCTCTCGGCAATTTTAGTTTTTGAATTATGGACCATTGCCATAATTCAATTATTTTTACAAAATGTCATCAATAAATGGAGTATAGTGGTTATGAAGATGGTTGAATAAAGTACATTTAGGGACAAATCAAATTATTTTTGTTCAGGTAATACTTTGTTAGACCATTAAATAAGTCGGTGGTCTGTGACAATATGCCTTTAATAGTGAAAAATATGCTGTAATGTTCGAAAACTAGGGTCTGTCCCTTTAAATATTGTGTAATATAACAGTAATTTTCTTTTTAAAGAAGGCAAACATACTAGCTGAAGATATTTGGCTCTACTTATAACAGAGTCTTTGCCTTTAGAGAGTTTAATCATGCTTTAAGTTATTTAAAAAAAATAACTTTATTTAAATTTTGGATTTTTTAAATAGGTACATGAGCGTCACATTTTCACTGATTTTCTGCTCGGAGTTTTGAAGTGCATGTTGCAGCAGCGTGATGATCTGAAGCTGGTTTTGATGTCCGCTACGATTAACATCTCGCTGTTTAGTGGTTACTTCGACAACGCACCTGTCATCAAGGTAGATTAAATAGCAGGATCTCTCTTTATTATGTCAATGCTGTAAGGTTCTGTTTTATTTCCCTACCATTTCAACTGGAGAGAACTATAGGTTTCATCTCGTGTGTGTGTGTCTGTCTGTCTGTCTGTCTGGTTGTCTGTCCAACATATAGTTTTTAGGATATTATTTTCACAGAGTTATGGCCCTTGAACTTTTTTGTGTTTTTTTTGCAATGCCTTAAGATATTAAACTGAAATTTTGTGTATTGCTTTATCATGTTCTGTTACAAATCAAGTTTGACTTTCACAGTTATGGCTGATGGACTTTGGAGATATGAAAATTTGTTTTCCAGAATTTGTTTTGCTATGCCTTGATATTGAGATTTAATTTTGTATATAGCTTTATCAAGTACTGTTACAGATCAAGTTTGAATGTCATGGCTTTTTCACAGAATTAATTTTTTATTTTTAAATAACTAAATTATTCCTGAATGTCACCTCACAAATTATTTCTTGGCTAAAATATTTCATTTGAATCATTAAAAAAAATAATATTGATTTCAATTTTGGCAAAATGAGTTAATGAATAATATATTTTCTAATTTGGATTGAGACCTGAATATATAAGTATTTTCATATTATCTATCGAATATGTATATAGAATAATACATGTAAAAAATAAAATGATTGTAAATTAATAATTTAAAATAGGATTCTTACATAATTTTTCAACTTTGTTTTTGCCCCCAAGGTTCCTGGCCGTTTATATCCCATTCAGTTAGAATATTACCCATTGAAACAAGAAGAGCAAGTTGGCAAGTCAGAGAGAATGGACCCAACTCCCTACATCAGAATTCTGCAGCAAATTGATCACAAGGTACATTTAAGGTTTTAAAAAAGTTTATTTTGTTTAATGACACCACTAGAGCACATTGATTTATTAATCATCGGCTGTTGGTTGTCAAACATTTGGTAATTTTGACATTTAGTCTTGGACTAGAGAGGATACCTGTTAAATTTTTTGATTAGTAGCAGGGTTTGATCCCCTTAGTAAATGATGTTATCTCGCCTTGATGTCAAATACTCGAATTTCATTGGTTATTTAGCCTTGGACAAAAGTCTTATACTCCGCGTGGGCGGAGTCAAATCTCTTATACCTCACCTGTAACATCAGACTGTTGTTATTGTATTAATGTGCCATGCAAAACAATTTGTCTGTTGCCAACATAAATAAAGCAAATGATTTGCCAATCAGTCTGAAAATGAAATTGAAGAATGATGTCAGTATTTCAATGACGTCACTTTACATCTTCTTACAATAACACTAAACTGGGTACATAACGCTACTATTGAATTTTTTTGTTTGAACATTATTAATGCACCTGGATGTGTTTGAAGAAAATCTTGTAATTAAACATGTCGGCAAGATAAATTGTTATACCCTCGGTATGCTCTTTTACCAGAAGGCTCGGGGTACAAGAGCATACAGAGGGTATAAAAATCCATAAACCCCTCGTGATGCTTCTACAACTTATATTATAATACATTGCTTGTAGTTAGATATATAGAGATTATTGTACGAGCTTGTGTGTCGTACTGATTTTACGAAACGAGTGTTACGATTTTTGTATTGCCCGAGTGATAGCGAAGGTAATACATGAATCCTGACATGAGTTTCGTAAAATCAGTACGACTCACACGCGAGTGTAATAATTTCTTTATTTTCCATATTATTGTTGTTGTTTTCTTTATGAATAACAAGACCCAAGTCAAAATGTTTCAGTCACAACTAGAAGGAGACGACGAAATGACGTCATATTTCAAATGCACAGTCTGAGCTAGGACTGGAGAACCAACGTCATGTTATGACGTCGCTTCCCAATATTACGCCATTACACTTGTTATTACATGTGTGCTTCGTATGATTATTATTAACTCGGTTATGTTGAACCATATGGATAATACATTTATTCGATTATCATCACGGTAACATTTTGTTTATTTCCTTGCGTACTGTTTTCAGTACCCGAAGACGGAGAGAGGTGATTTGTTGGTATTTCTCAGTGGTATGTCGGACATAATGACCGTAATTGAGGCGGTACGGGTTTATGCTCTACAAACCAAAGGTTGGATCGTGCTGCCACTACATTCAGCACTGTCCATACAGGAACAAGATCAGGTGATAAAATTAAAATATTCATAAAAACCCTTCCAGATATGAACACAGTTATAAGGGCTGTTTTTCATCGCCCATATCCATTCATAAAATAATATGCAATATATAGAGGATACTCCCCGAGTGTCTTGTGATATCATAATTTATCAGCACGAGTTGATAAAAGTATGAAAATCTGAGGATTTTTATACTTTTATCAACGAATGCTGATAAATTATGATATCACAAGACACGAGTGGGGTATTCTTTTTATCATACATTATCATTCTTTTCATTTGTGACAATTGTAAACAATGTCAGTAATGTGGGTTGAATGTCACTATATTTGGCAGCGGTAGACTCGACAGAATGACAGTGGCGTGACGTCACTAATGATAGGTTTAGCGCTGAAACATACACAGTGACATAACAAAAAGAAGCGATATCTCCTAGGAGAATGTCACAGGAGATATAACAAATTATAGTGCCTGTGATATCTCCTACCAAAGCCTTTAATGGATGATAAAATATAATATGTTCTGGATGCAGATTGTTTGTAGTAAATTTAGACATTTTGAACGGCCTCATCTTTTATTCTGAAGAAACACTGTGTGAGTGCTGAAATAAAAACATAAAGTTATTTGTTTAGTTGGTGTTGGGGGACATTCAAAGCCCTAACATAGTTTGTTAAGATACTGAACAAAATTTATTTATTTTGGGATCTTGCATTCTCAAGGCAGGGGACGATATTTCAGAATTTTATGTACCGGAAATCTTCTCTGTTTTTTTTCTTCTTTTTTTCTTTTTTTTTACCTACGGTACGTAACCATTGTTAGGTTACATGCATTATATTTGTGTAACAATCAATTACTTCAGATTTGTATGGAATTTAATTATCTTCTGAAGTTTTCAGCTTTTAATTTCAAAATGTGTCATGGTTAACCGATTGGCATTCGCAAGAATTTAAAGTTGTATAACCGACACATGAACAGAACATCTGTCTTGCTAAAATATGATCACGGATGACATCATGATATGACATCATACATTGAGATATGATTGTTTTTTCTGTTTCCAGGTGTTTGATATTGCTCCTGAGGGTGTCAGGAAGTGCATTGTGTCAACAAATATTGCAGAGACTTCGGTTACCATTGACGGAGTCAGATTCATTATTGATTCAGGAAAGGTATTGGTTGTAACTATGAATATTTTGGTGTAGAATGCTTGATGGCATTTTTTTTTTTTTTTTATCATGGCAGTCTGTTTTATAAGATCATTTTTTGTTTTATACATAGCAGGGCTTCTAGATTATGGTAGCCCCACTCCCATGGCTAGTGATATTCAATTTTGGGCTAGTAAATAACTACTGTTGCCATGCTCAATGGCTAGTGGAAAAAAAAAAGAGAGTCAAATGTTGCAGTTAAGTCTATTTTGTAAATATGAATGTCCTACCCTCACACACACCCCCCCCCCCCCCCCCCCCCCCTCCAAGTGTTAGTGTTTTTAAGCTCTATCTCCCTCTTAGGTGACATATCTGATTATTACTATTCTTTAGTAAAATTGTATTACCGGTAACTTAAAGTAAAGTAGAGCTAGTGAATTTTTTTATCGTGGCTAGTAAATTAAAAAAATCACTGATCCCATGGCTAGTGGATTTTATAAAGATTCTAGAAGTCCTGCATAGACTGACCTTCAGAAAGTGCACAAAACAACTCCTGAAATTGTTTAGTAATTTGTTGTTGGTTTCCAACATGATTATAGTCAGCTGTAAAAGTTGTAGTATATTGCCTACATGTAAACTATAGATGTTATAATGTAAAAATGTAAAACTGCATTCATCTTGGGGAAATAAAGTTTGGAATATTTATAGGTGAAGGAAATGAACTTTGACCCAAAGTGCAAGATGCAGAGACTTCAGGAGTTTTGGATTAGTCGAGCTAGTGCAGAACAGAGAAAGGGAAGAGCAGGTGCGTACAATATGGACGTCTAATGAAGATATAGGAAATTACTAATTAATGATAATAAGGAAAATAAAGGGTATTTGTTCAACAACGTCTCAGCACATTTTAAGCCAGAGCTATTTCGGAAGAGGTAGAGGGTTTAGAGGGAGGGAGGTAGGAGGGACAGAGAGGGAAGGAGGAAGAACGAGAGGAAGGGAGGAAGAACAAGAGGGAGGGAGGAAGAATGAGAGGGTTAGAGGAAGAATGAGAGGGTTGGAAGGAGAAAGAGGATGGGAGGGAGAGGATTAGAGGAAGAATGAGAGGGTTGGAGGGAGAACGAGAGGATGGGAGGGAGAACGAGAGAGTTGGAGGAAGAATGAGAGGGTTGAAGGGAGAACGAGAGGGTTAGAGGAAGAATGAGAGGATGGGAGGGAGAATGAGAGGATGGGAGGGAGAATGAGAGGGTTAGAGGAAGAATGAGAGGGTTGAAGGGAGAACGAGAGGGTTAGAGGAAGAATGAGAGGATGGGAGGGAGAATGAGAGGATGGGAGGGAGAACGAGAGGAGGATGGGAGGGAGAACGAGAGGGTTAGAGGAAGAATGAGAGGGTTGAAGGGAGAACGAGAGGGTTAGAGGAAGAATGAGAGGATGGGAGGGAGAACGAGAGGGTTAGAGGAAGAATGAGAGGATGGGAGGGAGAATGAGAGGGTTAGAGGGAGAATGAGAGTGTTGGAGGGAGAACGAGAGAGTTAGAGGAAGAATGAGAGGGTTGGAGGGAGAACGAGAGGATGGGAGGGAACGAGAGGGTTGGAGAGAGAATGGGAGGGATAATGAGAGGATGGGAGGGAGAACGAGAGGGTTGGAGGGAGAATGGGAGGGAGTACAAGAGTATTAGAGGAAGAATGAGAGGGTTGGATGGAGAACGAGAGGATGGGAGGGAGAACGAGAGGGTTGGAGGGAGAACGAGAGGGTTGAAGGGAGAACGAGAGGGTGGGAGAGAGAACGAGAGGGTTGGAGGGAGAACGAGAGGGTGGGAGGGAGAACGAGAGGGTGGGAGGGAGAACGAGAGGGTTGGAGGGAAAATAAGAGGGTGGGAGGGAGAACAAGAGGGTTGGAAGGAGAACAAGAGGGTGGGAGGGAGAATGAGGGGGGGGGAGAACAAGAGGGTTGGAGGGAGAAGGAAAGAGCAAGAGCCTAATGCTGCCACATAGAAAAACCTGAATCCAACATGAGCAATTGATCTTATAACCCATCACACCTCAGGCAAGTTCTCTACCACTGAGTTACATCATTTATAAAAACAGCCAGTTGATACAATTGAATAGCACATAACTTAAAATTAATAGGAGTAATAGCTATACTGCAAGGAAAATGGATAACTTTGATAGTTCTGATTATTATAATTTTTACAATTACAGAGACTGTCTGAGATAAAATCTTTTAATATTAATGTCTAAAACTCTAGGTTATTATCCTTTAAAAAAGTAGTTATTCTTTTTTAATCTTTCAGAAATTTAAAGAGAAAAAATATGTTGTAGATCTTTCTTTTTTTAATAAGATAATTTCTATTGTGTATTTGTCCAGGTCGAACTGGCCCCGGTATCTGTTACAGACTGTATGATGAAACTGACTATGACGCGTTCCAAGAGTACGCCACTCCAGAAATACAGCGAGTCACACTCGACACGCTGATACTGCAAATGATTTCCATGGGACTACCCAATGCCAGGAAGTAAGTGCAGCTTTGGGTATCAGACTGGTAAAAATATGTATTTTGTGGATGCCCCCATCCCCTGAGTTGTTGTTAAACAGAAGTATAAAAAGACATCTATTTCTTTTGTAGATTTCCTTTTATCGAGGCTCCAGAAATGTCAAGTATAGAAAATTCAATCAGCTTTCTCAAAGAACAGGTATAACAATCCATATCTACTTTCAACTGTTTTCTTGTCTACACACTTATTCTTTTTTACACTTTTTTACACTTTTTTTTTTTACTTATGCTGAAGATACGAATGCAAAAAATTGATGATTATTATTCATATTAAAAAAAGACTTGTTTAAAATTACCAATTGTGTATTTGATAACTTATAGTTTTGTTGCAAAATTAGACCTTTATGTGTGAGTTCATTGGTTAAATAAATTAAAAATCACATCTTGTAAATCGTCTTTTTATTGGCTAATAAATGAAACGGTGCATTTTTGTTTTGAGGGTAATAAGTCCTTTTCATAAAACTAGATTTTAGAACGACATGTAATCATTGGAGTAACTGTAACAGTTACTGTTTAAATTTTCTTTTCTTTTCACAGGATGCCCTGACAGAAGATGAGTCGCTCACACCCATTGGTCACATGTTATCCAGACTTCCTGTTGAAGTTGTTATTGGCAAAATGCTTATAATGGGCTCCATATTTCACGTATGAGCTTTTCTGGATTTATTCCCTTCATCTGTCTATGTTTCAAAATTCATAAAACCTTGGTTAAAGATTTTTAATGTTTATTTTACAGACAAAAATATATACCGTAATTTCACGTGTATAGCCCCCAGGCTATACATTTTAAAACCTTGAAAATTGCCCCCTGCGGGTTATACAGTCTTTTTTTTTAACTCAATAACCATTTATTGTCAAAAGCGGTTTATCCTGTGTTGAGACCAAATTTAAAAAAAGCATTGTATGTCAACTGTTGGAACTGTTTATATTGACACGTAAGCTGCACCGGCTGTATCTATATCTGACCTAATCGATCACAAATAATACTAATTCAGTCATAGCATTTCAAAGGTGAAAACAACTCACTAATTGTGTTCACTAATTTGCCAGTGTAAGTTAACACTCGGAGCAAAATAACAATGCAAGCTATACACGCATATCGGTAATTAAGATCATTGGCTGACAATGGCTGGTGTTTTCATCATCAGGCGTTAACCGTTCAAGCTAATGTAGGCCATGTGTCGGAGCGGGCTATCTGATCATCTTTTTTTTTTTACTCGATAACCATTTATTACCCAATGCGGCTTATCTGGTGCAGTGGACTATACGCATGAAATTACGGTATATCAGTTTTATACCAAGTTCCTTTTGTCAAGTTAACTTTTAACACATAGAAAATTCAATATTAAAACATAGCAAACTCAGTTTCAAATTCAGACTATTTGATGTAGTTATTTCAACACTTTATTTGTGAAAGAGTGGTGGAAGAGAGACAGAAAGATGGAGAGAAAAAAGAGATTTAGGGAGACAGAGAGTTTTGTGTCCAATGCTTGTTTGTTACTGATATGGTTATAAATATCTTAGTTCATGATGTCCCACTAGAACATAAAGTAGGACGTAACACCTCGTCAAAACGACCTTACCAAAATGTCGGTCAAATAAGTTCAGTGATATAAATTAAAATCGATTATGGATAATAAATAGGATATTAAATTCGCTACACATGTCATATCATGTTTATGTCCCTTGTGAAATAATTTTTATTGTCACAAGATTTACTTGGGACATAAACATGATATGAAATGGAAGGGAGTTTGATATCTTATAATTCTTGCCTGCCTATTTATTCTGACTTCCACTGTCTTGTATATTACTGTAGATGATTGACCCAGTGTTGTCGATTGCGGCTGCCATGAGTGTTCAGTCTCCATTCACTGTGAGGGCTCACTCGGACAATGATGCTATAGTAAGTTGTCTCTCATTAAAGGCAAGTTAAATGGCAGTTAATGTATTTAAGGCCAAGAAACACCAATTTCTTTGAAATACACACTGTGTCAGTGTCTGCGCTTAACTTTTTTTTTTGAGTTGCCATCCAGGCAAGTGGTGACAGTACTTTCACTTGCCCAGATCTATTTTCACTTGCCCGAATAATATTTTCTAAAAAAACAACAATATTGCAACAGATTATAAGAGAAAACATTTATTTTGAGTATTTTCCTGCACTCGTGTTAGGTTTGCGAAATCGCTTAGCGTTTCATATTAAATTAGATAATAGGATTATATAATTCCCGATTATATAATTTCCAACAAACAAAGATGTTTGCGTTCACCAAACGTTGAGCACTGGTATAACTGACACAACCCCTTCCTCCTCCCACCCCATCTCAATGAAATAATAATAATTAAAAAAAACCCTAAAATATAATGTTCAGTGGATACGATCTATGATGTGTACACATAACCAGGGCTGAATCTTGTCGACATGAATTTGTGCCCAATTTTACATGCCACTTAACTTGCCTTACACCTATTCTTATATTGGGTATATGTTTATATGTAAAAGCAGACCTACACTTTTTCATGGTGCAAAGTAGGCTAAATAGCTGTACATTTATTTATTTATTAATTATTGATTTAAAAAAAAAAAAAAAAAAAAAAAATGGTTGCCAGGCAAGCAGCCTTACTGTGGGTTTTCAGTTGCCCGTCGTCGTTTTCAGTCGCCAGGGGCGATTGGGCGACTGTTAAGTTCGAACCCTGCTGTGTTAACATGCCTCTTAGCTAATGCTCACTACTATAAAACATTTTGCAAATTGTTTATAACAGCTTGTGTGGTATGAATGGCTAATTAGATATAATTCATTTATACCGTATATCAAATATCAATAATTAAAGGGACATTTATTATATTATTATAGCCGTTTTTGATAACTGAAATCATACTTTACTTAGATTTTATGTTTTAGATTATCCATTTCCATACATTCGAAGTGTTTTTGGCCATCCTGATGTTATGGAGTCGAGTTTTAGTCTAATTTTAGACGGCATTTCACAATTTCAAAGTCACAGACTCATGTTTCACTCACTTGTAACTTTATCCAAATGTGTTACAGGTTTGTAGATTAACCAAACTTAAGTGTTAATTTTCACGGGTTGAAACTAAGGTCTGTCCCTTTAAGAGTGATTTGAAAACTGTAGCAAATTTAATAAGGTACTTTTTTTTTAATACCAATAAAATGTATATATGCTCACAAAAATAAACGTTTGTGTACATGTATTGCACAAGGTATATTTTTCTCAACAATGAAAAAAAAATCAAATTGTTTTCAAGAAATTATTTTGTTCATTCGTTAACATTAAGAGATATTTCTATAGACATTACCTGTCCTCAAACAAGGGCACCTCCCCCCCACGCAAGTGGTCTGGTCCGAACATCCCAACAGCCAATGGGATGGCCTAAATTCTTCTACTGCATACTGCTCTCTAGTTCCGGTCACATGACTGTAACTTCCTTCTTTTTCTCTTCGCTAAAGGGTCTGGACGTCCTTTTGCTTGGCTCTGTTTGGAGTCAACTTTTATAAGACCTTTGGTTTTGTATTCGTGTTTGGGTGAAATGTTTTTCACCTTCGTTTTCGTTAGCTTTCGTATGTTTTTTCGCGTATTTCGCTTGACTTTCCAAGCGTTTAATTACATGAAATGTTGTTTATATTGCCGGTTGTCGTGTCGGACGCCATTTGCAAAATGGCGTCTTTGTTGACTGGCTTTGTGTTTGGGTGAAATGTTTTTCACCTTAATTTTGTTAGCTTTCGTTAGCTTTCGTATGTCTTTCGCGTATTTCGCTTGACTTGCCAAGTGTTAATTACATGAAATGTTGTTATATCGCCGGTTGTCGTGTCGGACGCCATTTGCAAAATGGCGTCTTTATTTACCGGCTTTGTATTTGTGTTATGGTTGGTTTTTCTTTCTTTTCACAGATTGAAAAATTACTATTATCATATCTGATAATGTTCAGGCGACTAGTTCGAGCGTGTTTACGCTGCAAGAAGTTAGTGCCGGCGGCGACCCACACGACTTATGTCCAGGTTGTCGTGTTCCGTGTGGCCTCACTTCTAGATGCGACCTTTGTGCGGGCTTGTCTGATGTCGAGTTCGCGGCTTACCTGAAGGTGGTGTCAGCGAGGACCAAGAAGGTGGAATCTTCGCCTTCGATTGCTGACACCGTGGCGGAAGTGTTTCGTTCAATTCTACCAACCATGCTGGAAAAAACAATGGCGTCAATGGCGACCTTACCTAAACCGGCGGGTTCGGGGTCAGGTCCGGTTCCAGTCCCCTCTTCAGGGGGTGGGGCTTCTTCAGCTCCACCGATACCTAAGACTTCGGATGACAGGCCTGCGGTCTCTAGGCAGCCCTCTAAGAAGCCGGCTCATTCAGATAGACGCTCCACGGATTCCAAGGCTCACCGATCTTCGGCGGGGAAGTCCTCTTCGGCGCATCGGAGCCGGGACCGTAGCCGTTCCACATGACCTGTATGGCTCCCTACGGGTTCCACTTATCGTCAGCGCCAACCTTCAGTTGATGTGGCTTCCAAGGCCTCTGAGGGCTAGACGGGACCATCCACGGTCCGGTTTAACCGGCGGCTTCCATTACGGTACATCGATTGGCCTGTGCTTGAGTTCTACGAGACTTTGGTGATGAAGCGCCTGCGGCATCTGTCATTGAAGAGCCCAACTCTACGGACCATATGACTATGATGTGGTCATCCGTTCCTTGGTATCCACACGGGACCGCCCACTGTCTGGTTCTCCGGTATCTCCATCAGGCCATGACCAGAGCGACTGGCCTGTTCACGGGTGCTACGTGACTTTCTGATGATGTATCGGTTCTTGCAGTGCTGGAAGATCTGGATGTGGCGGACCACCTGTCACTGAGGGATTGTCTGGCTGTCATATCTGATATGCTACCGCCGCTGGCCCATCCACCGGTTTCAGCCAAGAAGGGTCCGGTTTCGATGATCGCCACGGAGGTTCCACCGGCAGATGTCAGCATTCGACCGTTGGCTGCCACAGGCTCTCGTCGGTTTACACGGCTACCAGTAACCGGCCCGTGCGGATCGTTGTTCCAGCAAGCAGACGGAGCCCTGTAACGAACTGGAAAATTGCGTCATCGGCTCACCGTTCGGTACCGTCGTCCCGTGATCGATCGAAGTGGTGCAGCGTCCAGGGTTCCACCGGTTCCTGCCGGTCCGTGTACATCGTACCGTCCACACCAGTCGGCAGCTGATTCGGCGTTCAGGGTTTACACCGGCTCCTGACGGGACCGTCCACGGTCCGTGTTTCCGATTGCAGCCAGTACATTGGATCGAAGTGCCTGTGCCAGGTTACTGACCGATTTTCCAGATGATGCGTCGGCACCTTCCATTATAGAAGATCCGGACGCAGTGACCCACATGGCTGTGACTGATTGTCTCGCTGCGGTGTATATGCTTTCGTCACTGCACAGTCCACTGGCACCATTCTAGAAGGTTTCCGTTTGAGGACTGATCCGATGTCGGTTTACTTGAGTAGACTTCGTTTGTGCCGTTCCCCATTCGTCACAACGAACGTATCCCGTCTTCAACCTATCCTTCAACGGTGTGGCGCCGACCTTGGATGACGCTGTTTCCGGCGGGACTAGACGTCTTCCTAGAACTTACAGATTGGCACGTCCTGTCGATGGCTTCAGTTCAGCGTACATGTTGTACATGGCGACCATAACTCCTCATGTGCAGGATGCCAGAGGATATGCCTTGTTCTAGCCGTCGACTTTGATGTTGGTTTACCTTATATCTTCCGTGACGTCGATGTGCACTACAATTCCACACTATCGTCAACAGACTTGCCTGAAGCGATCCATTCTCGACTTTCAGCACAAGCCGGTAATCTTGGCAGACCTGTGGTCTACATACGGCTCTTTGCCGTGAAGGGGTTCGACGTTACAAGCGTTCCGGGTTGGTGACGAAGACAGTCTACTGGTCCGGTCACTTGTGTTGAGATCCTGTGCACCGATATTCTCTTGTTCGAGGAAGGTTCAGCGACATTCGGCAGATCGTTCTCTATATCCGGTGGCGATGCAAAACAGTCGCTACTTCTGCTGGTTCCGGAAGTTATCCAGTTGCCATCACGTGGTACGGGGGTTTTACCGTCACCGTTTTCCTATGGTTCATTGCGGCTTATCAACTCACTGACGTTCACTGTTGTTACCGCCAGAGTTCGTGACCGATGCTGTCTAGATGGTCTCTGCTGCTGTTTCGCACCGGGTGGTGTGACGACCGTGGATTTTAGCCGGTTGCTGTTTTGCGTTGCTTCACTTCCAGGTATATCGGGCATGTAGCGTAGCGAGTTGCTACGCTGTCTTGGCTCTTGCCTGTATCACGGGGTCGCTGTTTCCGATGTCTTGATTCCTGAA
This sequence comes from Gigantopelta aegis, assembly GCF_016097555.1. Lineage (NCBI taxonomy): Eukaryota > Metazoa > Mollusca > Gastropoda > Neomphalida > Peltospiridae > Gigantopelta > Gigantopelta aegis. The sequence continues at coordinate 17,484,729 of NC_054700.1, read as the reverse complement.
TCACTCTATTACTGTTTCATGAAGTATCATTGCAAGAGTAATTTTGACGTCGGCGCAACATTTTATACTTAGAGGTCGCGGTATCCAGTTTGTTTCTGAATCCATGCATTCAGTACAATAACGCAGATTTGCTGATCCGGTTACCAGTTGCCTTGCAGTCCAGTCCCTGTTGGTTGCTGTGGTTTCCAGATGAAGCCGATCTACACATCAGCCTGTTGGAGATGTTGGCAGTTACGTCATCCTTCATTGGCGAAAGATGCTGTCAGGCGCCTCTTTCATGGTAGCCACAGACAGTACCACCGCAGTGGCTTATATCAACCGTCGGGGCGGAACCCTCTCCAGCAGTCTGCTGCAGTTGACTTATCGTCTCTACAAGCTGGTTGACGAGATTCCGTTGCAACTTCGGGCTCGCCATATTCCAGGGGTTTCCAATGTACTAGTCGACACACTGTCTCGGCCGTTGTCTCCACAGCCGACGGAATGGATGCTTCATCCCGAAGCGTTTCGATGGGTGTGCGACAGACTTTGGACACCAAACATCGATCTTTTCGCCACACGATTCAACCATCAGCTCAGGGTTTACATGTCTCCGGTGCCGGATCCCGAAGCTCTGGATCTCGACGCATTGGCCATCAGCTGGGAACAGATGGACGCATACGCTTTTCCTCCACCAATCCTCCTTCAAGGGTGCTTCAGAGGTTTCAGCTGTACCATTGTCGCCTGTTACTCATTGCTCCGATGTGGCCATCCAGGATGTGGTATCCAGATCTAATACGTCTTGCCGATCCACATCCTTTATCGCTGCCAGACTGGGATCATCTGTTGCTGCATCCCACGTCAAGACTATACCATCCACATCCGCAGTTGTTCCAACTGCACGCGTGGACTTTATCTCCAAGAGTTTGAGGAAGAAAGGTTTTTCTTCACAGTCTACGGCGGCCATTTTGAAAGCGCACAGATCATCTACTACTGCGGCTTACAACGTCAGATGGCTTTGTTTTCACCGATGGTGTGTCCGGCAAAAACTCAAACCTCAGACGATTCAGATACCTCATCTTGCTGATTTTTTGCTGTATCTGCGGACCACTTTACGATTGAAGGGGTCTACCATCGCTGGGTATGTTTCGGTCATCGCTACTGTTCGTGATGTCACTACTGGAACGAAGTTATCGGGTATTCCTGAGATCCATAAGATGATCAAAGGGTTTCACCTTGAAGATCAAGTACACCGGTTTCGGCCACCAAGATGGGACCTGAATCTGGTGTTATGAGCGTTATCGACCACACCTTATGAGCCGATCGAATCCTCTTCCCTGCAAGACTTGACACGGAAGACGGTGTTTTTACTCGGTTTCGCCACGGCTGCCCGTGTCTTGATGTAGACATGGTACGTTTTCACCGAGATCGGCGTGCAGTCAACTTGGGGTTACTCATGAACTTTGTTGCAAAGAATCAATTACCAGACCAAGCGCCTCGTTCGTATGTTGTGCAGGCCCTCTCCTCTATCGTTGGTCCAGCGGACGTTGAGGAATTGGCGTTGTGCCCTGTTAGAGCTCTGCACCAGTACATCGAGAGGACCAGATCTTTTCGACAACATCGCAAAAGACTTTTCCTCTCCTGTAACCAGTCGGTTGAGGGATATTACCAAAAACACGGTGGCTACCTGGATCCGGTCTTCTATCCTGATCGCCTATCAGAAGGAGGGTTTACCTGCTCCGTCTGCTTCTAATCCGCATGAACTCCGTGCCTTGGCTGCCACGATGTCCCTGCACTGCAACACATCCATTCAGCACATTATCACTGGTTGTTTCTGGGCTACGGACTCCATCTTCGCCAACTATTATCTGAGGGATGTCTCCACAGAAGACGTTGAGGGGTTCCATCATCTGGGTCCGGTTGTTGCTGCACAGACTATGTTGAATACAAGCCGTCCTCGTCGCCGTTGATGTCTGTCTGATTCTGGGCTGCCTACCGAGATGTCCATCGAATCGACAGATGAGGATTGCTTAGACTTTTGTTCTTTTGCACAGTTCACGTACTGGTGCCGGAACTTTTGTCTCGATAACCTTTACCCTGCACTGCATGTGGTTATTTGTTGTCGTTATTGAACTAACAGTTCTTTGGTGTACTAGAATGAAAACACTCGGGGGTCTTGTTTTGTTCAATGTTCTGACGGATGCACCTCATTAGGTTGTCGCTTGTTATTACAAAAATAACACTTCAATACGTGAGGGTTACCTAACACCTGCATCCCTGGTGGCTACGACTTCCCACCCTGTCAGAACCAGCATGAGATGTGGCAGCCGCCTCCTGGTCCTTTGTTCTGGGAGCCGTACATGCCACTGCTGACGGATGGCACCATTCTGGTTGTTGTTACTAACATCACCTGCATTGGTCTGTGACCGGCATCCCTAGGAGGAGGGCTTACCAGGGTTGGCCTCATTCTTCCACTAGTCAGCCTCTTTCCGGTTTGGGGAGTTATCACAAGCATCTACGGATCTCGGCACCCACCACCATCTGTTGAATGCTGCCCTTGTTTGAGGACAGGTAATGTCTATAGAAATGGAGAAAACTTGGAGTGTTTTCTCTTTTATAGATACATTACCTGTCCTCAAGATTTCATCCCGCCCGGGCCTCCCCGCTTCCTGTTCTCCGTGCGATGCGCTTAGGGAAAAAGAAGGAAGTTACAGTCATGTGACCGGAACTAGAGAGCAGTATGCAACAGAAGAATTTAGGCCATCCCATTGGCTGTTGGGATGTTCGGACCAGACCACTTGTGTGGGGGGGAGGTGCCCTTGTTTGAGGACAGGTAATGTATCTATAAAAGAGAAAACACTCCAAGTTTTCTCCAATTTATCCAGTGATGTTGATATTATTTTTGTCAGATTTCAACTATTTACAAACATTGCAGTTTGATTTGATACCCTTTTATTTGGTGCACAGAAACGTTTGTCGCCAGTATACAAACACATGTATTTTCAGATAATATTTTGTCAGACCATTTGTATGTTAACTGCTCCAAGCTGGTACCCCTTTCAACATTGTGCTACATGAAAGTCAACCATTTAGTGTGTTAACTGCTCAGAGCTGGTACCCCTTTCAACATTGCACTACCTAAAAGTCAACCATTTAGTATGTTAACTGCTCAGAGCTGGTACCCCTTTCAACATTGCACTACCTGAAAGTCAACCATTTAGTATGTTAACTGCTCAGAGCTGGTACCCCTTTCAACATTGCGCTACCTAAAAGTCGGCCATTTAGTATGTTAACTGCTCAGAGCTGGTACCCCTTTCAACATTGCACTACCTGAAAGTCAACCATTTAGTATGTTAACTGCTCAGAGCTGGTACCCCTTTCAACATTGCACTACCTAAAAGTCATCTCAGTTCTGATTTCACGACTGGTATATCAAAGGCTGTGGTATGTACTACCCTGTCTGTGGGATGGTGCATATAAAAGATCCCTTGCTGCTAATTGATAAGAGTAGCCCATGAAGTGGCGACAGCGGGTTTCCTCTCTCAATATCTGTGTGTAGTCCTTAACCATATGTCTGACACCATGTAACCGTAAATAAAATGTGTTGAGTGCGTCATTAAATAAAACATTTCTTTCTTTCTTTTAGTTCTGATTTGATCAAACTAAAATAAAGAAAAGAAAAAGGCAACTCTTTTCATGGAACTAAATTCCTCACCTTCATTTCATTTCAACTTATTTTCGTGCTTATATCCAATTAAGGTTCAAGCACGCTGTCCTGGGCACACACCTCAGCTATCTGGGCTGTCTGTCCAGGACAGTGAGTTAGTTGTTAGTTACAGAGGAGAGAGTGTAATGGCCTTAATCCTACCCATTGAGTCGTTAAAACTCGCTCTGGGTGGGAGCCGATACCGGGCTGGGAACCCTGTACCTACCAGCCTTATGTCCACTGGCTTAACCACGACACCACCTACATGCCACTGACTGACTGCAATAGTGGTGTTTTCCTAGAAGGGTTGTTTGGACCGTTTCTTCTGTTTCTGTTTCAGGCTGCCAGAAAGTCTTTAGAATCTGACCATGGAGATCCGTTTACACTGCTCAATGCTTTCGATGAATGGATTCAGGTAATTTCATTTCAACTTATTTTCATGCTTATATCCAGTTAAGGTTCAAGCACGCTGTCCTTGGCACACACCTCGGCTATCTGGGCTGTCTGTCCAGGACAGTGGATTAGTTGTTAGTGGTTAGTGAGAGAGAAGAGGGTGTAGTGGCCTTATACCTACCCACTGAGCCTTTAAGATCTCGCTCTGGGTTGGAGCCGGTACCGGGCTGCCAACCCTGTAACTACCAGCTTGTAGTCTGATGGCTTAACCACGAGGCCGGTGATTCAGTTAAGAACTGACTATAAATAAAAACTACCACAGTGACTGCATATTCAGGGCCATAACTAATGGGGAAGCAAGGGAATAGTTATCTTTTCCACAGTAAAGGAAAAAGTGCCCAATAAGCATTTTTAGTTTTAAAGTACCCTTTTTGTCCACCAGGAGACAACTCTTAAAAAAAAAAATTCCAATATATCCATCAATTAGGGTTGGATTAGCTTGTGCAAATGACTTCCCATTCATAACAAGGAGATAAAAAAAAAAGGTTCACCAAAAATGTAATTCAGGTGATTGGCAGGTGATTGATTGATTGGTTTGATCACTTTGTATTTCAAGATCTGCTTTCTTGTTTCTGTTTGCTAATTTGTCACTGGTTTTGTTCTAGCTGCCTCGTTCCAGCCAGTGCACAACCACTGGTATATCAAAGGATGTAGTATGCATTATCCTGTCTGTGGGATGGTGCATATAAAAGATCCCTGTCTACTAATAGAACAATTTAGCGGGTTTCCTTTCTAAGACTATATATCAAAATTACCAAATGTTTGACATCCAATAGCCGATGATTAACAAATCAGTGTGCTCTAGTGGTGTTAAATAAAACAAATTTTGGGTTTTGTTTTGTTCTTGCTGAACCATATGTCCAATGTCATATAACCACAATGAAAATGTGTTGAGTGCATCGTTAAATAAAACATTCCTTCCTACTTTTGTTGTAGGTGAAGGCTGAAGGGCGAGGCACAAGAAAGTGGTGCAAAAGGCGCGGCATGGAGGAACAGAGATTTTACGAGATGACCAAGTTAAAGAGGCAGTTCAAAGATCTACTTGAGGTAAACGGCTTGATATGACAAATGCAAAACTTAATGAAAAAGATCATATTACAAACAAGAAGTGTTGAGTTGTTTTCAGTACATTTTTCTCTCATCCTCAGGTATATGGAACAGAGCTATCCCATGAAAGAAAGCCATGTAAGAAATTTTTATCTTACATGGGATATCACGCGCTTGCGTTTAACATGACGTCGTTGGTAATATATGACGTCATATTAATGTGAGGTGGTGACGCGAGGTCATTAGACACAGTTTTAAATTCATATTCTGTTATTAAAACCTTCCTTTTAAAAGCTATCTTGTTAATTTGTAGTGTTAAATTTTATTTAACACCTGAAACAAACACGGCAAATACGATAGTGTAGTTTATGTATGACAAAATAGTCAAATAAAAACGTTACTTGTTCAGCCATGTTTGTCTGTTCGTGTAAAATAATGGTTTATTTACTGAATGAATGAGAGAAAAAGACTCCACCATACGCAGTCATGTGGGATAGAAAAAGTACACCTCGGTGGTGAAAATTTTAGACCATGGGCCTCGGCAAGCCTCGTCCCAGGTCAAAATTTGCACAACCTCGGGTGTACTTTTTCTATCCCACATGACCACATATGATGGAGTCTTATAATATTAGTTTTTCACACACTGATTAAATAAATTAGGGTTCGACAAATCCACTATCCCTTGGCCCTGGCTAGTGAATGTATTGTCTGTGTTAGTGCAGATTATCATCTGTATTACTATAATACATAGGACGCTAGCCAAAGCCTCTTGTGACAGCTAGTGACTTTTTAAAACATTGTCCAACACTGACGAAATATGTTTACATTTGTTTTGACATTCAAAACTATCGAAGCTATGAAACCATGGGAATGGAGAGGGCTTGGGGTACCTGTGCCTGGAGACCAAAATGTATGCGGGTTGTGCCCACCCACTTTGGGGTGTACCAACAACATTGTCTATGAGTCATGTTATGGGGCAACAGAAAAATATATAACGTGATAGGAAAATAAAGAGATGTGATAGGGGGAGAAGGACTGGCCTCACCACTGGCTATGCCAATGTCCACTTTGAATATCGTTCCTATAGGCCTGAGCTATCCATTTCCTGGTTTACAGTATTAGAATCAAGGCCTGTGCTTATAAAACTCAATCCAAAATGTCGTCACACGCATACAGTTTGTATGGTGTTGTCATGACATTAGTGTCTCAGAATAGAGTCTCGAGCCTAGACTAAAAGTTTTATAAGCATGGGTCCTGGTCTCCTTAGTGGTATTACAAAACCAAATAACTTCCGGCTGGGTCAAAGTTTGAGGTGTACCCAACTTTTGATAGAGAAGTGAACACCACAAGTCCTGTGATTCATAAATGTGAATGTGTTGGGTGTAAAAAAAAAAAAAGTTTCATCTGGGTAAAAAAAAAAAAAAAAAAATTTATTTCATCTAGTACCACTGTGTCAAGTAGCCTTGTGCTTAAAACATGTATGGGGTACCTGTAAAAAAGGTACTTGAATTTTGTGCGGAAATAGAGTAGTCATAGACGCTACCTGTTATCTCAGAAATTAGCAGCTTGACCCCCAATTTTTTCTGATTTACTTTAAGGGTGAGGGGTGGTAGTATTTATATCCGTGGCATTTATGTCGATTGATACGCTGCAAGTAGTAGGAGTTTTAGCCACACATATTGTCGTCTGTGGGATTTGATTTGGTAGTATACACCCTAATGACAGGATCGTTTTAATGTGTTATAATTGCATTGACAGGATCACCGTCTCCTGGACAAGGTGGACGAGAAGGAGCGTTTCTACACCAGCGAGGAGCGTCGGCAGAGACACGGTGAGCGCAAGCGGCTTGCGGTCCTGAAGAGAGAGCAGCAGAAAGAATCAAAAAAGAGAAAGGTTCTAAAGTTTGTAGAAGACGTAAGTGATCATTTGTCTCATTGCTGAGGTGTTACTGTTTAAGCAAGCAATTATATTTTGTTCAGGGCATAAAATATACCTTTCTTGTGTTGTATAAATATACAGAACTTCACATACGTTGTTTTCAATTCCTATTTATTGCACATGTTTATTTTGTGCAAGAATATACACCACGAGACCACGTAGCGTTCGAGTGGTATGTTCTTTTGCAAAATAAATGAGTGCAATAAAGAGGAATTGAAAACAACGTATCTGAAGTTCTGTATTTATTACATACCTTCTTTTCTGTTTTACTAAAATGGTTTTTAATTTAACGTCATAACAACTTTGTTAAATCTATGATCAAAAATCCTTTCATGGATTTACTTAACGTAAGAATCATACTCTGCAGCGGCTTTGTGTAATGTTTCAAATACAATGTGACGTCATTTGTAAATGATATATGACGTCAGTAAATAAAAGGCGATAACTGCAGTAAAAAGAAAAAGGGAATTCCCCATTTAAAATGTCTTTATCACTATAGTAAAATTTAATAGGTATGTAATAAAATTAATTGTGAGCTACTACAAAAATGAGGATGACAATAAGGCATTGAATATTTATAAGTCAGCAGCTTTTCACTGGGCATGGTTTTTAGTTTGGGTTATCTTCACTTCCATTGTTTCTGGGCATTTCCCTATATTTTGTCACCCCTGAAGGTTCTGTTGTGCTTGTCTTGTAATACAATATATATAGGGCTTTTTTTAATCTCAGGTCTTGAATTTAATGACAGCACCAACAGTAATTGCCAAAGCCAAAGCCCTTTTTCGCAACATGACTTGCCATAGGTTCGGGCTTTACTCATGGCTGTTTTTTGCTGCTGGATAAAAATATTTTACCATCAGTTGATTGGATTATTATTTTTTATATATTTATTGTGAAAGTTACTGGTTTTAAAATTGCTGTCAGTGAGCATTTTTCCTATGGAATTTTTTTTTTTTTTAAATTTGTAAGTAACAAATCCTTAATTTCTAGCCCTGTTGTCTATATATTTGTATTTATACATGTGTTTGGTTTTCTCTCTCAGGATTTTACAATCAGTGATGAGGAAGAAGATGACAAAGGTGATGATGTCAAAGATCTTGAGTTCAGGTTGTCACATGATCTCGACCAGTTACAGGTAACTTATAATGTAAACTAAACTGTTCAACTTTACATTATACTACTTAATAATATATTCGTATTTTTGTTTTGTATTAAAGGAATGTCAATTTAAACAGCGGTACTGTTTCTCTGTCAAAGCATGAATCATTTTGACAATAGAAAGCACCCAAAACATTAATTTCAGTTTCAAGTTGAAATATTTGTCATAAAAAGATCTCTTGGTTTTACTTAGTCGGGCATTTGTCTAAAGCTAAATGGTACCTTCATGAAATTATTATATATTTTCCTGATGAATAGGTGGGGTGGGGGAGTAGTTGGGAGGTGTTATCCAAATGATTAATTTCCATTCACTTTTAAGATCCAGTTTTCTTTCTTTTATCCATTCTAACACAACTACGTAATTTTCAACTTTTTCTTCTATCTTGATATCAGTTTTTGGGAGAATTCATTTGTATAGAGCAAGTAATTTATTAAATGTTTAAAACTTTTGCGTGATGGATTCAGGGGATTGATTGCTTACTTAAATAAAACAAATTACTATATATCATTTAGTGAAATATCTTAAAATATCAGTGAAATAAAAGTGCTATCAGTCACTCAAAATTTCACTATTTCACTCTAAAAGGTGTTATCGTCACTGTAGAAAGTGCAATCTTCACTGTATAAAGCCAGAACTATTCCGCTGCTGGCATTTTGAAAATAAAGGTAAATTGCCAAACATTATATAATAAATAGAAAATTTCATGTTTTTGTCAAATATGATTTATATCTAATCGAGTGAAGTTTGCAATCATATCACACTCATTGTGCAAGTGTGACTCGTGAGATACGATTGCAAACTCGATGAGATGTAAATAATATTTGACAAAAAACTTGAAATGTCCTCTTTTCATCATCTAAAGCCAAACTTAAAGGATCACTTGCTTGATAACCCCAAACTGCCTTATTTTTATGCCTGATTTATTTGTAATGGGTTTTTTCCAGGAAACGGCCAATAAAAGTCGTCGATTTACCCGTCGAGACATCAACCTTCTGAAAGTAATTTTGTGCAGTGGCCTTTATCCACAAGTTGCTATTGCAGATGACTGCAATTCGTACAAACCTGATTCAGAACAAGCTTTCCATACAAAGGTACACAGTGTCGTATGCTTTTTGGTTTTTCGTAATTCTCAATTTTACAAATACAGGCTTTGCAATTCCGAAAATTGTCTCAGCAAAGACAAGTAAAGGAAAATAATATTTGTTTAACAACACCTCAGCATTTTGTTTTAAAACTACAGATATTTGATGTGTAACATTGTTATTTCAACATGTGGTCAATTGAAAAAAAGAGAAGAAACCTACTGTTATTCCTGACACTCCCACAGACAGGCCAGTACATACCATAGCCTTTGTTGTACCAGTTACGGGGCACTAGTTGTGTTGGAGGAAAACCTGAATCCACCGAGGTCAATCGATCCTACAACCCACTGCAACTGTCAGGCACGCACTCTACCACTGAGCTACATATGGTGTCATATTTTTATTTATTTTTAAAACAATATTTTGAAGAAAAAATATTAATAGCAAAAACAAAGAAGTAATTGTTGGTGACTTACAACAAATAATACTGGTCAAGCTTTTTATGATTATATAAAACCTCACAGCACTTTTATACACATTTAGACGAAGTCTGTTTAAATTGAATGTTTTTCAGAACAAGCCGTTTATACTGCTTCACCCAACCAGTGTGTTTGCCAACCATCCTGATGTCCTTCAGCCTTCTGACATCAAAGACTCACAAGACCACAAGTTAAAACTGAGTAGCAAACACGAACTCCTGTCATATGTGTAAGTAAAATGTTCACATTATAATAAAGTTATTAATTATAAGCTATATGTTTAAATTTCTTTTACTGTAATCTTTATATTTAAAAAAAATAGGTAGCAGGTTTTCTCTAAGACTGTATGTCAGAATTATCACCAAATGTTTGATATCCGATAGCCGATGATTAATAAATCAATGTGCTCTAGTGGTGTGATTAAGCAAAACAAACTTTAACTTTGTAACTTCTTATTTCCAATAATGAGTAAAACTACTTTTTCTGCATTCATGAAAGCTGAACAAATTGTGTTACAAAACATCTATTCTAAACTTTCCAAACTTTATTCAAAAACAAGGATGACAACGTTATCAATTTTTGTAATATCATTTGTGATCATTTTCAATAGTCAATACAAAGCTTATAAATTATGTCACTATTCTAGGGTCATTTGTTTTCTTTTAGCCAAAAAGCAATTTTAATGCAGGATTTTCAACAATTTAAATTATTTTTAATGGAAACATATCTAATGAACTGTTGTCGTACGTGCAAGTTTAACTAGCAAACATGAACTGTTGTAATATGTGTAATTTAAACTAAGTAGCAAAATAAAACTTGTCGTGTGTAAAGTTGAACAAAGTAACAAACAAAAACTCTTGTCATATGTGTAAGTTGAACAAAGTAGCAAACACAAACTCTTGTCATATGTGTAAGTTGAACTAAGTAGCAAACACAAACTCTTGTCATGTGCAAGTTGAACTAAATAGCAAACACAAACTTGTCATATGTGCAAGTTGAACAAAGCAAACACAAACTCTTGTCATATGTGTAAGTTGAAGTAAGTAGCAAACATGAACTCTTGTCATATGTGCAAATTGAACTAAGCAGCAAACACGAACTCTTGTCATCATGTATGTGTAAGTTGAACTAAGTAGCAAACACAAACTCTTTGTCATATGTGTAAGTTAAACGGGCCTCGGTGGTGCAGTGGTTAAGCTATCAGACTACAGGCTGCTAGGTACGGGGTTCGCAGCCCGGTACTGGCTCCAACCCAGAACAAGTTCTTAAGAGCACAGTGAACCATTAACCAACTAACAAGTCACCCACTGTCCTGGACAGACAACCCAAGATAGCTGAGGTGTGTGCCCAGGACAGCGTGCCTGAACCTTAATTGGATATAAGCACGAAAATAAGTTGAAATGAAATGAAATGTGTAAGTTAAACAAAATTAAACATGTAAATTCTCAAATTAATATTTTGACAAATGTACTCAAATGTTTTCTAGATTAACATGAAGTTGGGGGGGGGGGGGGGGGGGGGGGGGGGGGGGGGGGGGGGGGGGTGTTGTGTTTCATCCCATGGTTTCAAACATCATCACCACTATATCTACACATAAAGTGTGGAAACAGTCGTCGACTTTTAAAATAATTTTCAGTTTCATTTTGAATTTTGTTTACATGATTTTTATTATTTCAATGCTGTAGTCTTATGTGATGAATTCAGGGCAAGTGCTTAGAATCTTTTTAAAATCTGGTTCTTTTTAACTTAAATTTTTGTGATTTTTTAATATTTCCGTTCTATCTTGCAAACCAGAAAGCCCTATCAAATACACACAGTTAATAATTTATATCCATTTTAACTTACTTTTACATTCACTTTTACTATTTCAGTTCAATCTTAGAAATGAATAAGCCCTATTTTGTGACCACACTGCAAGTGCCTAAAATGTTTTTTCAAATTCAGCCTCATTTTAACTTACTTTTACTTGACTTTTACTATTTCAGTTCTATCTTGGAAACGAACAAGCCGTATCTGATAAACACAATGCGAGTGCCTGCCCTTCAAACTGTCACTCTGTTCTCAAACTCGATCGACACCAATACAGACTGTTCTCGGTAATAACATTCAGGATATAATTCACCACCTTGACACGTAGCATACATGTATTACAAGAACAAGTTCCCAATGTGCAGAAAACACATTTGATATCCCTCTGAATAATTTCAGTCACCAAATGAATATACTTTTATTATTGTAATAAGGAGAGGCTATGTAAGCTGGATAACTTGTGCCCAGCATAAATGTACGAGATTGAGTGGGCAACTGCCCCCCTAGTGCTGAAGCAAAGCCTTAAATTCGAGAAAAAAATAATAGAGATATTCAGGCAAAATGAGCTGGCCTGAAACCTTTTCACCATGTATTTCCATTACACTGTCCACAATATTAGTTATAACCCATGTAAAAATGCATAGTGATTCATACAACCATATATAGCTGTTTTGGCAGTAGTAGTTTAACTCGTTGTTTATTGAAGTATACAATCTCATGAAACCAATCCTAAAAAGCTTGTTAAATTTTGTGTCTTTCTATCTGCCTGTCTGTCTGCCTGCCTAAATTCCCGCCCGCCCATCCGCCTGTCCGTCCGTCCGCTTGCCTGTCAGCCTGTCTGTCTGTCTCTATCTATCTTTGTATTTATTTATTTATTTATTTTATTTATTGACATTATTTCTAAAAACACAAGTAAATAATAATTTTGTAATTTTATTTGTATGTTTTAACATTGCATGTTTATAATTATTAAAATTATTTTTTTTATTATTATTATTATTTTTTTTTTTTTTTCATAGGCTAGTTTGTGATGGCTGGTTGGAAATTAGTTTTCCAGACGAAGAGAGTGCCGACTCGGTTATTTCCAGTATTATTATGCTCCGCAGCACTTGGCAGAATCTTCTCAAGGTCAGATTGGAAGGTCAGACAGCATTATTTGTCCAATTCACTTTGATATTAAGAGTGGCTGAAGTATTAAATATGATACTCCAAACACACTGAGGTCTATTTACAATGAGTGGTTTGGGGACTATTATTTAATTTTACATTGCTGTTAAAGGCACTGGCCCAGGTTATTAGACAGTGTACAATTTTTTTTTTTTTAAAGGGACATACCCTAGTTTTTAGACACTATCGCATATTTCTGACTATTATAACCGTTTTTGAAAACTGAAATCATACTTTACTTAGATTTTATTGTTTAGATTATCAATTTCCGTACATTCGAAGTGGTTTTTGGTCATCCTGGTGTTTTTAATATCACAAAATGCATTTCTCATGTTTTTAAAAACGCACATGCATCTGAGAAGTAACAGTTATGGAGTCGAGTTTTAGTCTATTTTTAGAGGGTATTTCACCATTTCAAAGTCACAGACTCATGTTTTACTCAATTGTAACTTTATCCAAATGTGTTACAGGTTCGTAGATTAATTAACTTAGTGTTAATTTTCACGGGTTAAAACTAGGGTATGTCCCTTTAATCTGTTGTAGCTTGGCTTACTGTTAAATTACGCATTAGCAGAGCTTTCAGATTATGGTAGCCCAACTACCGTGGTTAGTGATATTCAATGTTGGGCCAGTAAATAACTACTACTGCCATGCCCGATGGCTAGTAAAACAAAAAGTTGTCGAATGCTGTATTTAAGTCCATTTTGTAAATATGAATATCCTGCCCCCACCACCATTCCCCAAATTTAGTGTTTTTAAGGTCTTTATCCCTCTTTAGGTGACATATTCGATTATTACTATTAGTAAAATTGTATTAACTTGAAAGTAAAGTAGAGCTAATTAATTTTTAATTGTTGCTAGTATATTTTTAAATTCATTTTTCCCATGGCTAGTAGTAGTAGATTTTATAAAAATTGTAGAAGCCCTGACATTAGTTACAACTGGCTTAAATGATCAGTTTTGTAAAATCCAGTGTCTTCTGCTTGTCCTGTTGTATGAAGAAGATGAAAACACATTTTATGCCAAAATTAAAAACTACATACCTACCGTGGGAAGTAGAGTCGATGACTCATCCAGTGACATTCATTCATCAGAGAAAATGTTAACAAGTGTTTATTCTAGGAATTTTTAGGAATCGTTTAAGCAAAATATTAGTTGTGTTTAACTCTCATCAGGACTTAAGCATCATGTTCATGTATTGAGAAAGTTGCTTTCTTTCATTTCAGACACCTCTCGTGAATTTGACGATAAAACTCGCATAAATCCAAAGTCTAGGAAACTTGAGCAAGTTTTGGCAAGAAAACTGTCTGAATTTCTCGATAGTTCTGTTACATATTCCATCCGCCGTGTTTTGGCAGCAGAAATGAAACACATGTATGTTGGACCAGGGCATGGTGAGACATTTCTTTGTGCATTAAGTCATGTAACAGTTAACAAATGACAGTGTTTTAGTCATTTTAAATGATATATAACATGCTGAAGCAATTGTGTAAAAAAAACTTTTTCTCGACCTTCTCAGTCTTGTGTCCACAGTGGTTGGTGCTGTCAGCCATCACTAATAATACAATTATGGCATGATAAAGACATGACTTTCACATCTTGAGGGTGATACATAGCCCAGTGTTAAAGCGCTTGCCTGATGCCTGGTCAGTTTGGGATTGATCCCTGTAGATGGGCCCATTGGGCTATTTCTCGTTTCATACAGTGCACCACGACTGGTGTATCAAAGGCTGTGGTATGTGTTATCTTGTCTGTGGGATGGTGCATATGAAAAATCCCTTGTTGCTAATCGAAAAGAGTAGCCCATGAAGTGGCGACAGCAGGTTTCCTCTCTCAATATCTATGTGGTCTTTAACCATATGTCTGATGCCATATAAATAAAATGTTTTGGGTGCCTCATTAAATAAAAACATTTTCTTACTTCCTCTCTAAGACTATATGTCAAAATTACGAAATGTTTGACATCCAATACCTGATGATTCATAAATCAATGTGCTGTAGTGGTGTCGTTAAAGAAAACAAACTTTTCACAATTTGAGCATGTTATTCCCACCAATCATTTTCCTTTTTTTGCATAATTTTCACAAAGTTGACTGAATTCTCTCTGAAATGACATTAGTTTTACTATGGTATAGAATTTTCATCTTTTTAAAAGATCATTTATATTAAATTTTAATTTTTGGTTGGGTATTACAATCTGGAATAATCTGTAACAGTACGGTAATATTGTTTTGGGGTTGTGGTTGGGTTTTTTTTTTTAAATTAGCATCCTAAATTTGATTGAAAATGCCATTATTTGAAATATTACACTTTTCAGCTTTTACCTTTAAATGGGTATCACCTTCTTGTATAATGTGTTTACCAACAGTTACTGTAATTATATTATTTGCTTGTTTTTAAGAATTAGCATCTTGTGATACCCAGAAGTCATTCCTCCCTTCAGTCTCAGGGAGACAGGAGCATTCAGTGAAAGGAGGAATTCAAGTTAACAGCTATCTCACATACAACTGGTAAATCTAATCCTTTAGTTGGATTCTTTTTATTTAATTTTTGTTTTAATTATTCATTGTGTAACTATAGACCATCTTATCCTCCTATAAAACTGTGTTTTGTAAATAATTTCGGTTTGGTTTGACATAAGAAAAAAAGTGTTTTTTGAAATTTTTTAAATACCCACAATTTTTGTGCAATTTAAAAAATATTTGGTTTAGAAATAAATAAAACTGTAATACATACCATAGTAAATAAATGATGCTTACAGTATTATGGCTGCCATTTTGGTTTATGGACTGGTATAGTCTTGCTTTGTTGATATAACTGATTATTTTCTTCTGTAGTGAAATTAAAGGGACAGAACCTAGTTTTTAAACACAACAGCATATTTTTCACTATTAGAGCCATTTATGATTACTGAAATCAAACATTACTTATATTTTATTCTTTAGATTATCCATTTCCATAGAACCGAAGTGTTTCGGGTCATCCTGATGTTTCTAATAACAAAAATATACATTTTTCATATTTTTTAAAAACGCATGTGTATCTGAGAAGTAGAAGAGGTTTATTGATTCAAGTTCTAGTCTATTTTTAAGGATATTTCCCATTTTAACGTCACAGACTCTTCTTTCACTCTATTGTAACTTTATCCAAATGAGTTACAGGTTTGTAAATTAACTAAAGTTAGTTTCCATTTTTACGGGTTAAAACTAGGGTCTGCGCCTTTAATCAAATAGAGTTATCTCGTATCAAGACTGCACCAGTCCATAAACCAAAATGGCAGCCATAATGCCATAGGTGTCATTTTCTTACTATGATAAGTATTACAGTTTTATTTATTTCTAAACCAATTATTTTTTAAATAGCATACAAGAAAAATAGGTTTTTGTTATTTCCAAAATACTTTTAATTTTCTTCTTACGTCAAACCAAACCGAAATTATTTACAAAAACCTTTTTATAAGAAGATGGGATGGACTATAGGTATGTATTCAAAACTCTGTTCCGGTGCAGGGAATGTATTTTAAAACATTTCAACAGGCAATACGTTCCTGTTATCAAATTCTACATTAGGGGCTGTTCAAATATTACGTAACACTATATTTGTCAAGCTAAGACACCCTTCCTCCCTCCGGTAATATTACGTAATGCTAGACCATACCCTTTTTCGGTTCCATGCCTTATGATCATGGGAACACATTGGAAACTTTATATTATTATTGTTGGATAACCAGAACCACTTCCGGTGTACGAAAAAAAATCAATATTCTAAATAATAAAATGTAAGTACATGTACTTCTAATTTAAATTATCAAAAAAGACTTTAATAATGAAAAATATGTGTTAGTGTTTAAAAACTGGGGTCTGTCACTTTAAAAAGACTCGCCATCAGTCAGAAATATTTTACAATCAGAACAGTCTCTTAAAAGAACTGATGATAGCTTTTGTTTTGGTAGTGCAGTCTTTGATAAGGCCAAATAAAAACGTGTGTGGTTCTGGTTACATGTGAGAAACAATTAGGGTAGGTAGGCTATAACCTTCGTTTTTGAAATTTATTTTTATTCTAAAACACTGTCAAACTTGTCTTGGCAAAGAGAAATTTAAGGTAACATTTTAAATAAATGATGCATCCTCTAAATGTTTTGAAGATCAGTAGGTTCGGTGAGGGGGTGGGGGGATAGGGTCGGTGAAAAATGAAAAACATTAGGGTCGGTCGGGTAGCCAGAATCATACAGATTTTTTTTTATTTGGCCTAAGCCTTACCGGGGGGGGGGGGGGGGGGGGGGGGGGGATTTTTCATCTTTTTATCCAATTTCAGCTCTCTTCTTTCTTTTTTTCTTTCTTTCATTTTTTTAGTTTTTTCTTTTTTTACATTAAATAATTTGTAAATTGTTTTATTGGAAATGCAGATAACTGACCTTAAACTATAGTACCAGTATAGAGTTTCCAGCTTTTTACATGAGATAATTTCAGGTTTTATTTTAAAATAATTAAATTTCTGTTATATTCATTACAATATAATGTCATCCCATTGGTCCAGCCGTAGCAATGGGGGTTTGATAATTTCTCAATGAATGTAAAAATTACATCGTCAGGGAACATGTCATACCTGATGACGTCATTTTATATTGGCAATTTGTCTTACTGAGCGTTATTGTTTTAACCAAAAAAACAATTCAAAATAAAATATGAACTTTTAATGTTATTATCAGTGTGTATGTTTCAAATTTAATTATAAGTATTGTCTGTTATGTCTTTTATGTTCATCTGGGTATGAACAAAAAAGACAAATCATCCGCAAACTTATGTGAGAACGGCTTCGCCGATTCACACAGTTTGCGGATGATTTTTTTAAATTCATACACCGATGAACATAAAAGAAATAACAGACAATCCTTAAATGAATATCACATCCCCACTGACAAATATTTTGCGTGTATTTTGTTGTCAGTCTGGTTGATGACACGACGGCCGATGTGTGGGGGGAGTACACCAGTCACATGCAGCGCCACTGGACGTGTCCTCAATGTGACGTCAGTCTCATTGTCTCCATCGTCGAACGGCTGCAGCATGAAATCGAGTGTCAGAGCCATGACAAACCTGGTGAGTCACGGTTTCTGCCAGAGGGTAAAATGGGTATGATGCCATACCCAAATATTTATTTTTTAAGTTGACCTTTTGACAAAATTAATGACTCTTTATCATCGCTGTATGCTTTTCTTAACCTTAACCCTAACTTAACCCATTTTCTTTATGGGGGACGGCCCCCATACTCTCTATTCATTTAGTACGCACATTGTAAATATTCAATTTCATAGCACCATACCCAAATATTTCTTTCTGGCAGAAACACTGTTGAGTGGTCTGTACATAAAATTCAATGTCCATGACTGTACCTTTTGACATCCAACAGCCGATGATTAATAAATCAATGTTCCTGTTTTATGCTGAAATTCCTGTTTTGTGATTTTAGCAACAAAGGAAGAAGAGGTGAAGGAACTGGAAGAAGAGAGAGCCACCCAGTTAAACCCTCTGCGAAAACCATATCACTGTACAGACTGTGACAAAGACTTCACATTCACATCAACAGAGATTCTAAAACACCGAAAATCTCACAAGACATGACCATGTACAGAATTATATACTGATGAAAAGAAATAAAGGATCACACAGATAGCAACAACAAATAATGACTGCATCAAAAATCAGTCATTATTTGTTGTTGCTATCTGTGTGATCCTTTATTTCTGCATCAAAAATCAGACTGGCGTCGTGGCAGGCTATCGGTCTACAGGCTGGTAGGTACTGGGTTCGGATCCCAGTTGAGGCATGGGATTTTTAATCCAGATACCGACTCCAAACCCTGAGTGAGTGCTCCGCAAGGCTCAATGGGTAGGTGTAAACCACTTGCACCGACCAGTGATCCATAACTGGTTCAACAAAGGCCATGGTTTGTGCTATCCTGCCTGTGGGAAGCGCAAATAAAAGATCCCTTGCTGCCAATCGGAAGAGTAGCCCATGTAGTGGCGACAGCGGGTTTCCTCTCAAAATCTGTGTGGTCCTTAACCATATGTCTGACGCCTTATAACCGTAAATAAAATGTGTTGAGTGCGTCGTTAAATAAAACACTTCTTTCTTTCTTTCTTTGCATCAAAAATCAAGTCATATTGTCAGAAATTAACTGGGAACATATAGGCAGCACAGTCAACACTACAGACATTCAATCCCACATTACAACTTGGTATGAAATACAGACATTACTACGCTAGTTGTGAATTAAATTTAGTCTACAATTTGATGTTGTTCCCTTGTTTCTTTCTATCAGTATATGTTTACTACCGTGGTTACAGAATTATAGATTTACTGCTGTGGTTACAGTGTGATGGATTTTTAGATTTACAATCACAGATACTTTCCAACATGGGAGGGAAGTTTTATTAGAGGAGACTTGAGAGTGTGTGTGTGTGTGTGTGTACATACGTGTATGTCTTTGTTTGTACTTAGTTGTTTGTACTTAGTTGTTTGTAATAATGTCACACGGTAGTGAAATCATATTTAATAAATTTATAGTATCAAGACCCCACATTGTTTTTGTTATGCTTTATTTTCTATGGTGTCAGATGTTTTTGCAGAAAGATCAACTTATTATTAATAATTTATTTATGGTTTCGAAGGTTTCTGCAGAAAAATGTGTTTGTGTAGGAAAATTAACTTGACCACGTCTTTTGACTTTAATTGCGATCACTGTGCAGTGACAATATCGCTGGCTGTTGAAAAGACTATCTGAGGGCGCCAACGTAGCAGGGACGCAGAGGTACTTCTTTGCCATGATGGATAACGATGAATATCTTTGATTATTTTTACTCCACAAGATCAAAGGATTTCACTATGCATACTATCGAAACTATCGATAGTGGAGCAAACAATTGCGATAGTTATCGTTAGTTGAATAAACTATCGATGCATTGCTATCGAAATACTGACTATCACAATATATCGATAGTTTGATGTGCATTGTATTGTTACACCACTAATTCAGATTGGCAATATAAGCATACTAGGGGCTTGAAGCGGAGAGGGTGGCTGGAATTGGAGCGGGTGGCGGGTGAAGCCAGTTCAAACGGCAAATTAATATAAACTCCTCCCTATTTGCTGGTTATATTCCGATGCTTATGAGTTGACTTTCCTTTTATCCACTCACTACTTAAAGTGCTTTTATTATGCTTTATAATTTGGTGGTTATATAGGCTACACGTTAGGGTTCATGAATGCTTTAATTCAATTTCGCAATAAATGTGATATTTCAGCCGGTATTGCTATACATCATGCTTAATACTACAACTCGGAACAAATTGATTATTATAAAATGTGTACACTTTAGTTAATAGTATTATAATACTAGTAGTGTGTAAATATTAGCAACAAATACCTAATCCATTTATTTGAGTACACTGATTAATCATCGGCTTTTGAATGTCAAACATTTGATCATTCTGACACAATCAATTGTCTTCCATGCAAACCCTCTGCACTTTCTATTCGCAGCAAGGATCTTTTATATGCACGTTCTAACAAATAAGACGGCGCATACCACGACCTTTGATTTACAGTCGTGGCTACTGGTTGGGATGGGAAAAACCAAGGGGTCCACCGTGGGAGTTGTAACGAGTTAGATACGACTTCTCACACATTCTCACACATCGCAGTGAACTTGAACGTCTATAAGAAATCAAACCGTTGAACTACAAAATCTAATTGGTTGGTAATATGTTTTTCTTACACACCCGTTGGTGAGAACGTCATTCATTTTTTTTTTTTATAACACATATAGTCACTGTTAACACACATAAGTGCAATAACATTTTAAAGACATACAACTGGTTGTTTCTGTGTGATGACCAGGTCACCAATGCCATACCATCCAATGGATAGAAAAAAACATGCGGTCGAATTGGATCACTCTTTGACGTACAAGTTAACTATAAGGCCCGATTTCTCGTCGCCGGTTTAAACCTCATTTGCGGTTTAAACTCGGTTCAAACTCGGCTTATCTAAAATTCTCATTTCTCGTTGCAAATCAAATTTGAATCTTGGATCAAAATCTTCTTAAACCATGTTCAAAGTAAACCTCCAAATCGGGCGTTTAAGGTCTTGATCCATGGAAATATGGCCGACTTAGATATCGACGATCTTGAAATATTGCAATAAAATCGCCATATCGTGAAACGTACCTTTGGTCTGGCCCATTTTACGCATACAGTGAATATGAATTCCTGCAACGATTCCATTTATCAAATTATGTTCCGCAATAAATTATAACTTATAAACAGTGGCCATAACATTACAGTCATGCAACAAATACTACTGACATTGAGGTTTCTTGCAACAGGTTCATTTCAAATAGTCCGTACAGTTTGACTATTGCAGCATCACATACATGTAGATAATACGTATAATTTCCCTCTGGTGATGAGGTAGATCATACCAAACGAGATATTTTCACATATAGTGAATTCACAGGGGTTGTAGCTGCAATACAATACACACATACCATTTTCATTCGGTGTGACATCATCATCAAAGTTATTGGTAGAGGATATATACATTTTTCCAGCAGACCTTTAATTATTTGGGATGGCGGGACGCAGCCCTTTGGAAAAACGTCCTCGTGGTGTTCGGTCGTTCTAGGATAGATCCCCATCTGTGGGCCATTTGGGCTATTTATTGTTATAGCCAGTGCACCACAACTGGTATATCAGAGGCCGTGGTACGGGCTATCGTGTCTGTGGGGTGGTGCATATAAAATATAACTACTAATGGAAAAATGTAGCAGGGTTCCTCTCTAAGACTACATGTTAAAATTACCAAATATTCGACTTCCAATATATTACCAGTATTTTTACAGACTCACTTTCATGTCTCTAAGCTATACAAAATATGAAGCTGGAACATTCCTTAATTGAGATGTTGATACGAAGGTGCCGTTTTTTTATTATTATTACACTGATCTTAAACATGATATTAACCAACATATTTTTTTTCAACTTGGCAAGATGATTGGAACGTTGCGGTTGCAAACAAGCTTAATTCTGTCAACCCAGTCCTGAGAGAGTGGCTGTCCTCCTGGGGACGGTGGAGAAAGAATGAAATAATCTTGTGACACATTCACTGACCATTTTTTGGTGGAGTGTAATCATGTTTAACAGATGCGAAAAGATGTATTTGGGAGACACAGTGTGATGGAATCATTTCGATTTCACCCACAACTTATTTTGAATTTTTTTACATATTGACTTTTATTTAAAATTTCGTATATCTATCTGTCATATTCATATACACCACATTTTAACATACTTGTGATATTTATACTTTGCACAGCTCTTGACACTGTTTTAAATTTTATATTGTTGTTGATCATCAATTCATACCTTTTTTTTTTACAATTGTTTGACACCCAATAGCCGATGCTTTTTTTTTGCCGTATCATTCATCCATTCCAAAAGCTCTAGTGATCTAGTGATATCGTTAAACAAAACAAACTTTAACTTTCTTTGTTTGGTTGTTCGGTTGTGGGTGTTTTTTGTCAGCGTTATATTTATTGATTATTGACGACCAGACATTTTCTTAATCCCTTTTGCTTCTGCCATCTGATTTCTGTTTATCCTCGACTATATCCCGATGTTTGACCGGCCTCGGTGGCGTCGTGGCAAGCCATCGGTCTACAGGCTGGTAGGTACTGGGTTCGGATCCCAGTCGAGGCATGGGATTTTTAATCGAGATACCGACTCCAAACCCTGAGTGAGTGCTCCGCAAGGCTCAATGGGTAGGTGTAAACCACTTGCACCGACCAGTGATCCATAACTGGTTCAACAAAGGCCATGGTTTGTGCTGTCCTGCCTGTGGGAAGCGCAAATAAAAGATCCCTTGCTGCCTGTCGTAAAAAGAGTAGCCTATGTGGCGACAGCGGGTTTCCTCTAAGAGCAGTGTCAGAATGACCATATGTTTGACGTCCAATAGCCGATGATAAGATAAAAAATCGGTGTGCTCTAGCGGCGTCGTTAAATAAAACAAACTTTACTTTATATCCCAATGTTCATTAATTAAAGCAATCAGTATTTCCCGTTCATAACTGAACTGTAATTGTTACAATGTTTTGTTTGCCATAACCTGATAGAAAGAAGAAACAATAAAGGGTAGGGCCTACGTGAAATGTACGCAACATGGAACAGCCAGGTTTTGCTGAGCGAGATAATGAATTCGCACGTGAAATGGGATCTTTAATGATCGGTGGTTTATACTGAACTAGGTTTGAGTGATCGTGAGCGTGGGTTTAAACCTTGCATATTTGAGCGGTTGACGAGAAATCCACCCTAAGTGTTGCACTGTTGGGGCCATACAAAGCTTTTAGTTGGAAAATGCGTTTAAATCTATTTTAAAATTGTTTTCTGAAGATATGTAAGAAATAGAATACTACATTTGTGTCCATTAGATACCATTTATCTTACAACTCATCGTTTAAAAACGTATCTTTTCGCTCTTTGGATACGTTTTTAAACAACTCATTGTAAGATAAATGATATCTAACGGCCGCCCATGTAGTATTCTCTATGTAACGGTTTACTAATGTGTGCAAATAAATTAATATACTGTATTTTGAACTGGTATAAAAACAACGCATTTTTTGCTTCTCTCCTCTTGTGCCCATGACAGGCGTGCGTTACAATAGCTTGTTCTGAATGTGCACGTAAAGCCCTATGACCTGCTCCTCTCCGCTCCAACCCCTTGTTTCGTGCCTTCTGCTGTGTGTCGTTAGAAATAAACTCGAGTAACATATTAAATTGTCATCTATGATATTATTTTGACACGCAGGTATAACCAAAATATAAATAATAAGTGAAGTGTTTTCATTGGTATCTAACCAACTCGTGGATCACGCTGGTCCTGTCTCTTTTTAGCTGCGGACCATTTCAAGAAAGGAGGGACGTACAAAGCAGACAAATACTATTTTTGTGTTGTGCGCAATTTTGATCTTGTCGGCATAATTGTATTTGTATTACAAAAAAAACCAAAACAGTTTTAAAAAGACAGAGTCCGAGAGTATTTGCGGTAAACAACATTTATTTATTATTTAAATTTAAATACATTGACTGTTGTCTAAGGCTTTGTGACGGTCATGTTAGTCGCTTTTTAAGTTACAGTGTATGTAAATCCGACCCCTTATGATTTTCGTCCCTATAACAACATAACAATTGAACATTGTAGCCGCCGTTTTTTGGTATAATATCCGCCCGGTCCCCTCCATTATTATTTTTAGTTAGGGTTGAGGGTTAGGGTTCGGGTTGGGGTTGGGATTATGGCTGGGGTTAGGACTAGGGTTGGGGTTAGGGTTGGAATTAGGGTTAGGGGAAGGGGGGACCGGGCGGATATTTTTCCCGTTTTTTTATTTTTTATCAACCATGCATTGCCGTTGTCAGTTTTTTTTTATTAGGGGAAATATCAGGCCCCCCCCCCCCCTTCATTCATTTCATATATAGGGCCTAATCCCCATAAAAAAAAATCACTCTTTACATTGGAGTGAAGGGGGGGACCGGGCGGATATTTTTCCGAAACGCTGTCCGACATAATTATGGGGACAAGGTGTCAAGTGAGCTATGACACTAAACAAGTCTGACGTCTGTTCATTTTTGAAATCGGATTAGGTCCAGAATATTAAGGCGACTTCGACTTCTCATTGTCATGATTATAAACATCTACATGTGAACTGTGCATATTACGTGATACGGCTAATATATGACGTTGTACACAAAAGGGTCAATAAAACTTCCACCATCTTGTATACTTGTACGCGTGTCTATGTGATTACGAACTATCGTTACATGGTGTCAGATTGGATTTAAACTAAAAAAAAGAAAAAATAAGACATCCATACGATGGCTAAGTTTAACCCACCTGTGCAGTTTAATTTCGACTGGCCAAACGACTGGCCGGAATGGAAACAGCATTTTTCACGGTACCGCACGGCGACGAAACTCAGCAAAGAAGACGGCGAGGTTCAAGTGAGTTCACTAATCTATGCTATGGGTCGTGAGTCGGAAAACGTGTTAAAATCATTCACATTCGAAGTAGTAGGCCACAAGAATAACTATGACAGGGTTATGGCGAAATTTGATGAACATTTCATTCCAAAACGTAACATTATTTACGAGAGGGCATGTTTCTACAAACGCAATCAAATGCCAGACGAAAGTATGGAAGCCTATATCAGACATCTTTACCAAATTGCAGAAAAATGTGATTTTGGTGATAAGAAGGAAGAACAAATTCGCGATCGAATTGTCATCAGAATTTTGGACAAAGAATTGTCGCAGAAACTGCAAATGAAGTCTGATTTAACCTTGAACACTGCCATTAAAATGTCACACCACTATGAACTTGTGAAATAGCAGAATGTTTCTCTGAACAATCCACAGAATTTGGATGCAGTATCGTCACACAGTGCACGATACAAGAAATTACAGTCACAAGATGGAAAACCTGGCACGTCCAGAAGAGGTAAACCACTGAATCAGTCACGTAACCATGGAAACAAAGGCACCGGATTGAAGCCATGTTCTAAATGCACGTACCTGCATGGTCCTCAACAGTGTCCCGCGAGTAGTGCAAGATGCAACCGATGTTCATGTGTTGGACATTTCGAACTGGCATGTTTCACGAAATCCGTTCATGAAGTCACTCACGCTGTTGAGGATGTTGACGAGTCCACAGAAGACATTGAAGAATTCTATCTCGGGACTATCGAAACTCCTACCTCTGAAGATGAACAACCGTGGAGTGTACCTGGATATTGGTGGAAAAGACCTGAAC
This sequence comes from Gigantopelta aegis, assembly GCF_016097555.1. Taxonomy (NCBI): domain Eukaryota; kingdom Metazoa; phylum Mollusca; class Gastropoda; order Neomphalida; family Peltospiridae; genus Gigantopelta; species Gigantopelta aegis. The sequence goes on along the minus strand of NC_054700.1, from coordinate 17,459,053 downwards.
TTTTAAGATTGACACAGGTGCTGACACAACAGTGATTTCTGAGAAAGTGTTCCGCTCATTGTGTCCGCGACCAAAACTGCTGAGTGTGAAGATTCGTCTGAACAGTCCTGGAGGATTGCTGTCGTGCATAGGTCAGTTCATTGCCAGAGTCAATGTAAGACAACAGGTGCACAACATCAGGATCTTCGTCGTGTCGAATGCAGTTGACTGTCTACTCGGCAGAAGTGCAGCATCAAGTATGGGATTCGTCAAAAGGGTCGAAGAAGTTACCAACGATGTGTTTGGTGACATTGGTCTGATGAAGGGGGAACCCATCAAGATCAAACTGAAAGACAATGCTCAACCATTCAGCGTCCAAACAGCGCGGTAGATCGCCATTCCTATGCTACCAAAAGTGGAAGCCGAGCTGAAGAGGATGGAAGAAAATGATGTCATTGCCAGTATCACAGAAGCTACAGAATGGTGTGCTCCAATTGTGCCAGCAACCAAGAAGAATGGAAGTCTCAGAATCTGTGTGGATCTGAAAAGACTGAACGAAGCTGTAGTTCGCGAGAGATACATCCTACCGACATTGGATGACATATCCGCGAAGATGGCGGGGGCAAAAGTCTTCTCCAAGTTAGACTTGTCCAACTGCTTCTGGCAATTTGAACTTGAACTAGAGAGTGCAAAGCTGACAACTTTCATAACTCCATTCGGACGATTCTACTTCAAAAGACTGCCATTTGGAATTACAAGTGCCAGTGAAATTTGTCAACGCAAGATGAAGGAACTTCTCTGCGGAATCGTCGGAGTAGAAGTCTCCGCAGTTGACATCATCATCTGGGGCAGTTCAACAGAAGAGCATGTCTCCAGACTGGACCAGGTCCTCGCAAGAATCAAGTCTTCAGGAATGAAACTGAACAAAGCAAAATGCATCTTCCACCAGGAAAGTGTGGAATTTCTCGGCAACATGATCACAGGCGAAGGAACCCTACCTGATCCGAAGAAGGTTGTGGCAATCAATGACATGAAAGCTCCAACAAATGTGTCCGAGCTAAAACAGTTTCTTGGTATGGTGAACTTTCTGGAAAAGTATGTGCCAAACCTCTCAGACATCCTTCAGCCACTAAACAGTCTGCTGATATCTGATACTGTGTGGACATGGGATCACAGTCAGAAAGAAGCCTTTCAGAACGTGAAGAAGCAGATTTCCTTACCACCGAACCTGGCGTTCTACGATGTGACAAAGCCTGTCATCGTGAGTGCAGACGCAAGCAGCTACGACATCGGAGGGATACTTCTACAAGAACATGGAACAGAGTTGAAGCCTGTTGCCTTTTGCTGTAGAACTCTTGAGTGATACGGAAAAGCGTTACGCTCAGATCGAAAAAGAGTGTCTCGCTAGTGTCTGGACTTGTAAGAAATTCCAGAAATATCTCATTGGACTTCAAAGATTCGGCTGATCACGGACTACAAGCCACTGGTACCCATCATCAACAAGAAAGACATCGACCAAGTGCCACCCAGAATACAGAGACTACTCATCAGGATGATGAAGTTCACTCCTGTGGCAGAGCACATGCCTGGCAAGAGTTTGGTTGTCGCAGACACACTATCAAGATTTGCCAGGCTGGCTGACCACCACTCCTACCATGTGACAGAACGGCCAGACGTCACTGGTGCACGCTTCATCTGCGGTGGCAACGTGTTCAGTGGGGTCGAGTGATGTTCACTGATGAGTCCAGGTTTAGTCTCCAGTTCAACGACGGTCGGGTTCATGTCTACAGACGTCCTGGGGAGCGCTTCGCTGACGTTAACGTTAGACAACGTCACTGGTTCGGTGGTGGCAGCGTCATGGTGTGGGGCGGCATCTCTATCCACCACAGGACCCCCCTCTATGTGGTGGATGGCAATCTGAATGGAATCCGCTATCTGAATGAGATTATCCGGCCGTTGGTTCTCCCAGGCCTTCAGCAGATTGGCGGCGGGGCAGTTCTGCAAGATGACAATGCCAGACCCCACCGCGCCAGGGTGGTAACGGACTTTCTCAGACAACAAGGTATCGCCAGGATGGATTGGCCAGCATATTCGCCTGACTTGGCCCCAATAGAGACGCCTGGGACGAAATAGGCATGAGAGTTCGGGATAACCATGCCCCTCCGGCCAACCTTCATGATCTGGGTCAACTTCTTATGGCAGAGTGGCAGGCCATTCACCAAGAGTTCTTCAGACGTCTGATCAACAGCATGAGGCAACGATGTGTCGAGTGTATTTGCGCCAGGGGTGGATTCACACACTATTAAAAGAATGTTCTAATGTGTAAAATCCATGTTTGACAACCTTCAACTTTGACAGCATGTCATGTGACTTTCTTGTATACAGTGACGTTTATTTGTGTTTTTTTGTAAATATGGAACAATAAATAAAAAAATTGGTGTAGTTTACATCATCAATCTAATACACTCTGAAACTTATTTGGTTATAAATTTTTGACCCTTAAATTCTTTTGAGTAGTGTATGACGTCGTACATTTGTACACAAAAGGGTCAATAAAACTTCCACCATCTTGTATACTTGTACGCGTGTCTGTGTGATTACGAACTATCGTTACACTCACTACTGCTAATAAGTCAGTGACTTGACCAGACTTTTGGTGGAAAAAATGCTCATTTCGCCAGATTAGGGCCTGCATGAATCCAGTCAGCCTACCGTCTGGGAATCCGGATCTTAACTGCTTGCCCCACCCAACCTCCATTGTATTGATAGAAAAAGAGAATCTTACCGGGACTAACTCTAACTCTAAAGTTCGGGGGGGGGGGGGGGGGGCTGCAGATGGATATGTGGCATTACAGGTGGTGGGTGGGAAGATATCTGCCTGCTTATCCACCCCCCACCCCCCCATTTTATTGATAGAAAGAGAGAACCTTACTCTAACCCTAAAGTTTAAAGTGGGGGGGGGGGGGGGCTGCAGGCAAATATTTTATGGTATTGTATTACATAGGAGGGGGCCAGAGGTGTCTACTTTTTGACAAAAATAGCATTATGGAATGTATAAATGGCCCCAGTCATTATGTTTTTAAAAATGTGGGTATTCTTTTGGAAGAACAAGCACATTATTTGTCAGATTGTTTGCTTTTGTGTTAATTGTGATGCATCCCTTCCTTTTTTGTTGTTTTACAAAAATGAGTACACACTCTTGGTTGTTCTCAACTGATTTTATACATTTTTATTGTTGTTCCCAGGCAATTTATTAGCCGGGTAAAATTTGGGAGTGGTTTACCCCTTTACAAAAGTGGCTTTTATTACTGTATACCCTGTGTAACTTGAAGTATTTATTTGATAAAACAATTGTTAAAAACAGTTCGTGCAGGTGCATGTACAGGAATGTTTGCAAGGGGGTCTAGACGGTTGTGAATGAAGTTCACAAGAGGGGGTCAAATCGTGCCCCGGGAAATATATAGAAAAATTAAAATTGGTGTGGTTGGCTTTAACCACACACCTGCTGTATTTCATCAGTGAAAATAAAAACATTATCAAAGTAGCAGGTAAATTGTCTACATAATTTATTCCTACATGTACATGTACATGTACATACAATCTGATTCAAATAATCTCCGCTGGCCTGTGGCGGTATATGGAGTGCTTTCAGCTCCAAATTATATAAATATTTGGCCAAGTATTTTTTTATAAATTCTATGAACTTTTTTTAGTAATTGCTATTTTCAAAATTCTGCCCATTTTTAACTCTACCCTCCCCCTCCCCCCATTCCGAGTCGGACCACCAATCTTATCGGAGGTCTGACTCGGGATGGGCGTGTTCGAAACCCTAGTGGTATATGAGCACGTTAAAGTAGTTATCTATCTATCTATCAGATCCACTGGTAAGTAATTAAAGACTCAATGGAGCTGATTTTAATCAGATTGATGTACATATGTCTGTACTATAGCCACAGTGCTTTTAGATCCACTGGTAATTAAAGACCCAGTGGAGCTGATTTTAATCAGATTGATGTACATATGTCTGTACTATAGCCACAGTGCTTTCAGATCACTGGTAATTAAAGACCCAATGGAGCTGATTTTAATCAGATTGATGTACATATGTCTGTACTATAGCCACAGTGCTTTCAGATCCACTGGTAATTAAAGACCCAATGGAGCTGATTTTAATCAGATTGATGTACATATGTCTGTACTATAGCCACAGTGCTTTCAGATCCACTGGTAATTAAAGACCCAATGGAGCTGATTTTAATCAGATTGATGTACATATGTCTGTACTATAGCCACAGTGCTTTCAGATCCACTGGTAATTAAAGACCCAGTGGAGCTGCTTTTAATCAGATTGATGTACATATGTCTGTACTACAGCCACAGTGCTTTCAGATCCATTGATAATTAAAGACCCAGAAAAGCTGGTTTTAATCAGATTGATGTACAGATGTCTGTACTATAGCCACAGTGCTTTCAGATCCACTGGTAATTAAAGACCCAGTGGAGCAGATTTTAATCAGATTGATGTACATATGTCTATACTATAGCCACAGTGCTTTCAGATCCACTGGTAATTAAAGACCCAATGGAGCTGGTTTTAATCAGATTGATGTACAGATATCTGTACTATAGCCACAGCGCTTTTAGATCCACTGGTAATTAAAGACCCAGTGGAGCTGATTTTAATCAGATTGATGTACATATGTCTGTACTATAGCCACAGTGCTTTCAGATCCACTGGTAATTAAAGACCCAATGGAGCTGGTTTTAATCAGATTGATGTACATATGTCTGTACTATAGCCACAGTGCTTTCAGATCACTGGTAATTAAAGATCCAATGGAGCTGGTTTGAATCAGATTGATGTACAGATATCTGTACTATAGCCACAGTGCTGTCAGATCCACTGGTAATTAAAGACCCAGTGGCGCTGATTTTAATCAGATTGATGTACATATGTCTGTACTACAGCCACAGTGCTTTCAGATCCACTGGTAATTAAAGACCCAGTGGAGCTGGTTTTAATCAGATTGGTGTACAGATGTCTGTACTATAGCCACAATGCTTTCAGATCCACTGATAATTAAAGTGCAGCTGGTTTTAATCAGATTGGTGTACAGATGTCTGTACTATAGCCACAGTGTTTCAGATCACTGGTAATTAAAGACCCAGTGGAGCTGATTTTAATCAGATTGATATACAGATGTCTGTACTATAACCACAGTGCTTTCAGATCCACTGGTAATTAAAGACCCAGTGGAGCTGATTTTAATCACATTGATGTACCATACTGTACATGTGTCAGTTAAACATGCTTTTATTTACTGTTGCTGATGTTTCAGAGATGGCCAAGCAGATAAGCCAGCAGACGTTTGACGATGTGGTGCGTGAGAACATGCAGGAGTTTGAGATGGATGTTGAGGAGGCTGTACAGGACGCTGTGGAGCAGTTCCAGTCCCAGGTTCGTGTCGGAGACAAAACTTTGTTCTTTGTTCTTTGTTCAACGATACAAGTTACACAATAATTATAAGATCATGTGCTAGTTTCTCTTTTTAAACTGGCTGTCCGTCCTTCACAATGCTGAACATATCAACTTGTTTCTAAATGCAATACAATAACATGATTTAGCATCCATGTTCAGCGCTGGAATTAAGATGCATAATGCTATTTATCTTTATTCCTTAATCTCATCATCATCTAGTGTAAGTGTCGGGTACTCGGGTCCGTGTCGAGTTTAACCCTCGGATACTCGAGTCCAGTCATTTGGACTTGTGGAGATCCTAATTTTCATAAATGTTTAAAAACTTAACCTAATTTTGCCCACCCTTTCTGCCTTCTTAAGGCTACATCAAAAATAGATTTTGCAAGCAATATTTTCCTAAGCATATTTATTTGTTTAAAATGTGTACCATGGCATTAACACCCTCCCTCACCCTTTTGTACAGTTTGTATACACATGAATGTACATATGTGGGGGGTTTTTCATTTCAATTTTCAGGGAGTCGGCTTGGACAATATTGTAAAAGATGCCTCAATGTATACCGGGGGAGATGGTGAGAAACCAGCCGTTCATCCCGTTGTAGCAGCCCTCGAGACACTTTCACAGAAACTGAAGGAATCTCCTTCTGATGGAGAGATAATCCAGCTACTAGATGCTGTCAGATCGGAGTGTGACATTGACTTGGCTCGGCGGTGTTTAGCAGGAACCAACAATGGCAATTCTGTGTTGATGAAAGCGATGGATAAATACAAAGACAACAGTGAAGTCCTGAAGTCTGCGTTGAAGTGTTTCTGTTCTCTAGTTAACGGACAGCCAGACGTCCTTGATGACGCGGGCACGGATCTGCTTTTGAGCCTTCTTGGCACTCACAACTCTGATGCAGGCATTCTCGAGCTTGTGTTGAGAGCCATCAAGTTGACTTGTGTTAAACACGAGAAAAACAGACAGCGGTACGTCGAGAAGAAACTGGTTACAGAGTTGTCTGAATTGTTGTCGACATTTAAGAAATCCCCTGGGGTCGTTAAAGAAGTTTGTGGCTGCTTCAGAGTCCTCACTCTGGATGATGATATTCGGGTTCCGTTCGGGAAGTCTTACGATAATGCCAAGCTGATTGTTACGGAAGGAAATGCTCTGAAAACAATTCTTGGCATTTGTGAAGGTAATGGGCTCATTCTCTGTTAAAAGCATACAAACATGATACTGGAGGGAAGGTGTTATATTCTTTTTAGAAAAAAACCCATATCAATGGAAATGTCACTTGAACATTTTTTATTTTTTTTAATTATACACTTTTGGAAATTGAGCAGCGTATGTAAGTAAAATTCACACAAAGTTACAGGTAGTCATAAGGTGCAACTCAAGAGTGATATCATCAACCATTTAATCTCTTTTCTTTAGATAATATTTTCCAATTTTATAATGTTCTGCTAATAGTAAATTTTTTATTATTATTTTGAAGTGGTTATAAATGTTTTATTAGCGTTTTGAATGTATAGTTGTAACATGTATATTAAAACTGTGTTAAAATAATTAAATACTTATTAAGAACTTTAATGAAGCTCCTTTAAGAAGTATTATATGCTATGAAGAAACAAAATGCTGTGTAAAACTACCAGTATATTGAAACTACAGTTATGTGGATTTTTTAATCTTTGAGAAAACTTATTGATATCTCAAAAGTAATATATTATATAGTTTTAAAATATATAACTTTCATCAGTAAAAGTATTTTATCAGGGCTAGCTCTGGCATTCGCAAATTTTGAAAGCAGTTGACAAATTATATTTTAATTTCACGAAATAATTTCATGTAATAATTGACATTTTAAAGAAAATAACTGTTGATTTCTGCAATTTTTGAAGTTTAATAGACAATTTGGCGAAATATTTCGCTCATCCAGAGCTAGCCATGTTTATAATAAATTAATGTATCTGATTTTTAAATTTTTTATTATTACTTAGATTACAAGGATAACAAGAGTGTTCTGGGTGAATCGTTTTCTACTCTGGCCAGTCTGGCAGTACGAGATGAATTTTGCCAAACAGTCATGGAACTTGGTGGATTGAACCTCATTTTAAAAACATTTCAACAAAGTTTGAAAGATAAGGTAATATTTCATGACTTCATGTTTTACATACATGTATATATATATATGTTTATATAATATCATATAATAGCTGGCATATCCAGTGTAATGAAAGTATGGGATATTTTTCAGATCACATACTTTGAGAATTTGATAACTTTGCAAATGTAGATGTAAATTGTTTGAGGTCACAGCACATTTATTGACATTTAATCAATCCATAACTGACGTATGCATTCATACATGTATTCGGTCAAACAAAAACATTTCAATTAAAACTTTATACTAAAAGCTGTCCAGCATTAAAAAAACCCATTAAGCACTACATATCCTTTTTATGTAAGGATATTCAAAATGACATCATTCAAGTTTGACGTCATTTCCATTCAAAAAGACACTGTGTCACATATTCTTATCTCATCTGAATATCGAGTAATGGCTGACTGGAATTAATGTTGCATATACAGTTTACAAAAACACTTTGTATTAAGCTTGAGATTATATGATAAAGAGATTACTACCGTCATGTGTTTCGGTATTGTCAGTATCATATATTGGGAATACAAATAATGTATTATGCTCACCAGAGGCACGCATTTACAATTTTTAATCTTGATATATACTGACAATACTGAAACGCACTCTGGTAATGATCTATCTATATATATATATATATATATATATATTATCAACAGACCAGATTTCTGCTAGTGAGGCACACTTGTTCGCTTACATTGAAAATGTATTAAGATGGCTACTCAATGTATATGCGTATACTTAAAACTAACTTGTACGTAGTTGGTCTGAAAAAAAAGACCACTTTCAGTCATATTGATTTCTGATCATTCTAAAACTTAAAACTAGTTTATAATGTTTAATATATTTCTTCTTTCGTTTTCATTGTGAGATTTAATTCAGTATAAGAGCATATATTTGGTTTAAACTATTTATTTTTAGTAAAAGTGGATTGGCAAACAAGCCACTGGCCTATATTAATGTCACTTCACAAAAACATTTAATAGGTTCAAATTAAAACATAATTACATGTATATGGACATTTGATAATTAACAATAATTTATATGTATACCTGTGGTGTGATAGTTGAAGAATGTATCTCTCTCGATGGATTTGTATTATAATTGTGCTTTACATGACTGATAAATCAAAACTTGGTATGTGCTATCCTGTATGTCAAACTACATGTGAATGAACACTAAGCTTGCTGTTACATGTAATTGATGGTGAGAATAGCCATGTTTCTCCTCTTATTCCGTCACACATACCATGTATTAAGATGTCTAATGGCTGGGTGGGGGAGGGTGGTGGTAGTGTGTGCAGGAGCCATACCATTATCTTCTTTCATCACATTTAACAGTTGTTACTTAGGTGCAAAATCCAGTCTAGGTCACCCTCTTAAACATTCTACAGATGTTTATAAATAACTATATGTTAGACACCAAATATTTTCATTTCAACTTTATTTTTGTGCTTATATAAGGTTCAAGCACGCGGTCCTGGGAACACACATCAGCTACATGTATCTGGGCTATCTGTCCAGGACAGTGGGTTAGTTGTTAGTGGTTAGTGAGAGAGAAGAGGGTGTAGTGGTTTTACACCAACCCACTAAGTCGTTAAAACTTGTTCTGGGTGAGAGCCGGTACTGGGCTGCGAACCCTGTATCGACATGTACCAGCCTTATGTTCGATGGCTTAACCATGACACCAAATAAGCCGAATGTGGGTTAAAACAAATATTTTTTCCTTTGCTGATTTAACAGTGTATTGACTGTCATTAAACATTACTTTTGGTTTATATTTCTGTTTTCTATTCACAGTATTTAACAAGGCACGTGCTAATAGTACTGAAAGCTCTGGCTCGGAATGACAACGTGAAGGTTGCAATCGTCAGGGCTGGTGGGGTGGAGTTCGTTGTGGAGGCGTTGATCAAGCACCAGGCTAACCCTTCGATAGCTGAAGCTGCGTGTGCCGCCATCACCACCATCGTCCTGCGCAATCCGCACCATGCTGCCAAGGTGATGGCGTGTGGCGGGCACCACCATGTCATCCAGGCAATGAAGATACACAAAACCGAACCACAGCTGCAGGTTGGTATTGCACTGTTTAAAACTGATTTTTATTACACAGCTGCAGGTTGGTATTGCACTGTTTAAAATTGATCTTTATTACACAGCTGCAGGTTGGTATTGCACTGTTTAAAACTGATTTTTATTACACAGCTGCAAGTCGGTGTTGCACTGTTTATAGCTGATGTTTATTACACAGCTGCAGGTCGATGTTGCACTGTTTAAAACTGATGTTTATTACACAGCTGCAGGTCGGTGTTGCACTGTTTAAAACTGATCTTTATTACACAGCTGCAGGTCGGTTTAGCATTGAACTGTTTAAAACTGATCTTTATTACACAGCTGCAGGTCGGTGTAGCACTGTTTAAAACTGATGTTTATTACACGGCTGCAGGTCGGTGTTGCACTGTTTAAAACTGATGTTTATTACACAGCTGCAGGTCGGTGTAGCACTGTTTAAAACTGATGTTTATTACACAGCTGCAGGTCGGTGTAGCACTGTTTAAAACTGATGTTTATTACACAGCTGCAGGTCGGTGTAGCACTGTTTAAAACTGATGTTTATTACACAGCTGCAGGTCGGTGTAGCACTGTTTAAAACTGATGTTTATTACACGGCTGCAGGTCGGTGTTGCACTGTTTAAAACTGATGTTTATTACACAGCTGCAGGTCGGTGTTGCACTGTTTAAAACTGATCTTTATTACACAGCTGCAGGTTGGTATTGCACTGTTTAAAATTGATCTTTATTACACAGCTGCAGGTCGGTGTTGCACTGTTTAAAACTGATCTTTATTACACAGCTGCAGGTTGGTATTGCACTGTTTAAAATTGATCTTTATTACACAGCTGCAGGTTGGTATTGCACTGTTTAAAACTGATTTTTATTACACAGCTGCAAGTCGGTGTTGCACTGTTTATAGCTGATGTTTATTACACAGCTGCAGGTCGATGTTGCACTGTTTAAAACTGATGTTTATTACACAGCTGCAGGTCGGTGTTGCACTGTTTAAAACTGATCTTTATTACACAGCTGCAGGTCGGTTTAGCATTGAACTGTTTAAAACTGATCTTTATTACACAGCTGCAGGTCGGTGTAGCACTGTTTAAAACTGATGTTTATTACACGGCTGCAGGTCGGTGTTGCACTGTTTAAAACTGATGTTTATTACACAGCTGCAGGTAGGTGTAGCACTGTTTAAAACTGATGTTTATTACACAGCTGCAGGTCGGTGTAGCACTGTTTAAAACTGATGTTTATTACACGGCTGCAGGTCGGTATTGCACTGTTTAAAACTGATGTTTATTACACGGCTGCAGGTCGGTGTTGCACTGTTTAAAACTGATGTTTATTACACAGCTGCAGGTCGGTGTAGCACTGTTTAAAACTGATGTTTATTACATGGCTGCAGGTCGGTATTGCACTGTTTAAAACTGATGTTTATTACACGGCTGCAGGTCGGTATTGCACTGTTTAAAACTGATGTTTATTACACAGCTGCAGGTCGGTGTAGCACTGTTTAAAACTGATGTTTATTACACGGCTGCAGGTCGGTGTTGCACTGTTTAAAGCTGATGTTTATTACACTGCTGCAGGTCGGTGTAGCACTGTTTAAAACTGATGTTTATTACACGGCTGCAGGTCGGTGTTGCACTGTTTAAAACTGATGTTTATTACACGGCTGCAGGTCGGTGTAGCACTGTTTAAAACTGATGTTTATTACACGGCTGCAGGTCGGTGTAGCACTGTTTAAAACTGATGTTTATTACACAGCTGCAGGTCGGTATAGCACTGTTTAAAACTGATGTTTATTACACAGCTGCAGGTCGGTGTAGCACTGTTTAAAACTGATGTTTATTACATGGCTGCAGGTCGGTATTGCACTGTTTAAAACTGATGTTTATTACACGGCTGCAGGTCGGTGTTGCACGGTTTTAAAACTGATGTTTATTACACAGCCGCAGGTTGGTGTAGCTCGGTTTTAAACTGATCTTTATTACACAGCCGCAGGTTGGTGTTGCACTGTTTAAAACTGATCTTTATTACACAGCTGCAGGTTGGTGTAGCTCGGTTTTAAACTGATCTTTATTACACAGCCGCAGGTTGGTGTTGCACTGTTTAAAACTGATCTTTATTACACAGCCGCAGGTTGGTGTTGCACTGTTTTAAACTGATCTTTATTACACAGCCGCAGGTTGGTGTTGCACTGTTTAAAACTGATCTTTATTACACAGCTGCAGGTTGGTGTTGCACTGTTTAAAACTGATCTTTATTACACAGCTGCAGGTTGGTATTGCACTATTTAAAACTGATCTTTATTACACAGCTGCAGTTGGTATTGCAATTATTTAAGTTTTAGTTATTTTTAATTAACGACACCACTAGAGAACATTGATTAAGTAATCATCGGCTATTGCATGTCAGACATTTGGTAATTCTAACATGTAGTCAACAGAGGAAACCTGCTAAAAAAATTTCTAATGCAGCAAGGGATCATTTATATGCTCTCATTTTTATTATTATTCTTTGTTACAGATTAACCATATGTCCAACGCCATATAACCGTATAAATGTGTTGAGTGCGTCGTTAAATAAACCATTTTCTTCCTTTGCAGCAGGTAACAAATAGCTGTCAAGAGTAGATTTGTGATTGGTCAAAGAGTCACTGCCCCTTCCCCTTGACTTCTAACATGTTCTCTGTAGATGAATCTTGTCTGTTAGAAAGTGCATATAATTATGTAAAAGCAATATTGGATTTTTAATGAATGCCACATTTTAGTTCCGCCTGAAAACTGTTCTTGTGTATGATCTTTGATGAGGAACTCACAATATATTCTATTTTACATGCTGGGGTTAAATTAAACATGAAAGTAGGGATGTAGCCCAGTGGTAAAGTGCTAGCTTAATGCGTGGTCGGTCTAGGATCAATCCCTGTCAGTGGGGCCATTGGGCTATTTCTCGTTCCAGCCAGTACATCACGACTTGTATATCCATGGCTGTGGTATGTATTGTCCTAACTGGTATAGTACATATGAAAGACCCCTTGCTACTAATAACAAATTGTAGCGGGTTTCCTCTCTAAGACTATATGTCAGAATTACCAAATCATTGTAATCTAGTGGTGTCGTTAAACAAAAGTGATATGTATTCCGGTCAAGCCGTGAACATTTTGTTCAGTATCGCATTGCGATTTGCTATGCAAATTTCAGAGATAGCTGCACAATTTTAAAACATTAAGCAATAGTTGCTAATAAATTTTCAATTGACCAGAAATATTGCTTATCAAGATTTTGAAAATAAACTTTTCCCTGTCAAGTCACCATGTCTTACATTGACAGATGTAAAAATTGCATCAAATGTTTAAAATTGATCAGTTTGTAAAAACTCATTCGATTTTCATTACATATGTTTTCTCTTTCTCTCTTCAGAAATCAGCCTGTATGGCTCTGCGAAACCTTGTTGCCCGGGAGCGCGAGTATTGTGACCAGGTACTAGCACTTGGTGCCGAGGAGTTGATTAACGAAGCGATATCCAAACACCCGATCTGTGGGGACGAGGCGAAGGCAGCACTCCGTGATCTCGGCTGTAAAGTGGAACTGAAAGAACTGTGGAAAGGAGAGAATCATAGCATACGAGCATGATCCTAAAATGTAGGCGTAAAACGCTACACAATGTTAATCTGTGATAAAAGTTATTTAAATCTCTTCTATAAAATTGGTAGGGCAGTTACCCCAGTATTCGACCAGTACCTAGTATTCGACCAGTGTATTTAATTAATTAACATACTCATTTAAACTGAATAGTATATAGATTTTCTCAAAGTATTTTGAACATACGCGACAGGGTGAACATTCTTTCTTCCAGAAACGCAATAGCAGACGATAACCATGTGAATGAACGTAAATGTACAGGGATTTACCTTGTTTTTCTGAAATGGGGGTCCCTTGGACTCGCCTCTTTCTTTTCTGGGGGTCCCAACCTGAAAACAAAGGGTCCCAAAACCACACAAACGACAGAGAGCTGCAGACAACAAATCACGTGTATACTATATGTTTCATTAAAGTAAATTTAACAAGCTGTGTTGTTGTTGTTGTTTTTCCTTTCGGGAAATCAATGTCGGTATTCATTGTTTATTCTTTCAAAATCAACATTTCACTTTGATCTGTATTATTATTTGAATCATTTCCTGCAAGCTAAATGATACTCACAATACCATGCGTTGTTTATAAATCGTGCTACTTGTATGTTAATGCAAATCAGAACATTTAACCAATTTGTTTTATTCGCCCGGGAATTTCCGATTGTGTTCGGCCTGTTGACGAGAAGTTCCGAATGATCGCAAATCCGCGACCTCTTTCCGGAAAGTACCAACTTTACCCGATTAAGCGCAGCAAAGGATAAAGACACAGTGTTCCCAGAGATTAAAACTTTTTGTTTTCGATATGGGGAATCCCCATTTGAATACGCAGTTTATAGGTAGAAAAGAAATAGTGTGTTACACAGAATGATCGATCTTTGATAGTGGACAGGGTTACTGAAAATGTCGGATATTTTATGCGTCCCACAGGACGCAGTATCTCTATTTTTGCGGGTCCAGTTAAGTTTTAATGCATCCTATACGCAAGTTTTGTGCGTCCGGTAAATCCCTGAATGTATATTCATCCTCTATAGTGATAATATGAACGTCGGCCATTTTTATAGCATGTTATTACACCATCCAACATCCCCCGAACATTTGCAATACTTTTAATCCATTTGAAATCTTTAAAAATGTCTTTAATGTTTTTATGTATAATCAAATGGAGCTGGCAATGCAATGTGACCTCAGTCATTATAATTTCGATCACGTGACCACGTGATCAAATAATGGCATATGATAGAGAGTTGCCCCAGTATTCGACCAATAGAAAAGCTTGAGGATACTGTAGTGTCAGCCTACTACGGACTATTAGAGACATTACGGTAATTAGAAAGACAGGGGGTCTGACGTGACTTCCGCCCAACACTCTTGCATCGTGGCCGCTGACCTGTTAAAAGGTTACATAAATTTGATGTTCAGTTCTCAACGTCTTGTGTCAGTTATTAATGTATAGCAACGTTCTAAACAGATACATTCCCAAAATAAACTCCCAAGAACCACAAATTTATTACTTTTATGTCCTGTTTGTCAGGAATTATGCAATTATGTTTTCTTTTATTTTCAGTCTAATATCATTATTTGTAAATTAAGATAGGACCAAAGAGACTGTTTATCAGAAAGTAATTGTGCGTGTGAATGCGTATATAAGCATGTGCGTGCGTGAATGCATGAGTATGTGTTACAGTTGTTAAAATCAACACTTTTTGAATTTAGTTGTTTGATATATGATGCATTTACTATAAAATAAACTTCAGAGTTTAGTTTTATTAGTTAATTAGAAAGTGGTGGAATACTGGGTTAGCTGGTCGAATACTGCATACTGTTCCTTGCGGCACTCAAACTTACTCTAGTCGGCATATAGCGCATGCACAAAACTTGGATAGCATTGCCAATAAGTATTTATGAAGAAAAACAAATATTGGCAAATGCCAATAAAATGAACCTGTTGTAATCCTTTCTTAAGTGGTCAAATACTGGGGTCGTTGCCCTACATAATAAACGAAGTTATCCTTCGTCCCAAGAGGTTGGATGTAGCTCAGTGGTAGAGCACTCGTCTGAGGTGCAATAAGTTGGAAGAACAATGGAAAGGAGAGAATTGTAGCATACGAGCGTGATCCTAAAATTTAGACGTAAAATGCTACACAATGTTAATCTGTGATAATACTTGTTTCACTAGATCAACTCTTGTATAAAATTGGTACATAACAAACCAAACCACATTGTTAACAAGTACGATAAATTACTCTTCTACCTTCAATTACCATTAGCTTGTCCAAACATGAAAAAACTGAATTGTTACAATGACACAGATTCAACATGCTGGACTATAACCATGTCACCTGAACTGACTTCGCTGAGATTTCCTGGGACAAAAAACATGCAATTTTATATCAAATTGACTCATTTTGCGTGTTCATGGAATCCTTTTCAAGAGGGGTACATTTATGATTAAAGCCTGTGACCTGTCCTGTCTGTGGGGAGATCATATAAAGATCCCTTGCTGATTTATTGTTAGTAACCTAGACTGTAGTCTAAAATGTGCTAGGGTGTTGTTGAACAAATATTCCTTTCCTTTCGTTGTACCAAATATATATTTTTCTTTAAATATTTTATTAAGTAGGTTTGTTTGAATTAGCTTGCTTTTTTCTGCACATGTAAAATGTGTAAATACTGTATGTGTATAATGAGTTATTTTTTCCATTAATTTTTTAATAAATATTTGTTAAAACCCCTTTTTGTGTTGCGTGTTCTGTGTAGCAGTTTTAAAGATATGCCATGTTAACTAATGTAGTAGCTGTTAAACATACAAACCTTCAACTTGAGTCATAATATCCTGCTTCGGTGGCGTCGTAGTTAGGCCATCGGTCTGCAGACTGGTAGATGCTGGGTTCGGATCCCAGTCAAGGCATGGGATTTTTAATCCAGATACCGATTTCAAACCCTGAGTGAGTGCTTCGCAAGGCTCAATGGGTAGGTGTAAACCACTTGCACCGACCAGTGATCCATCACTGGTTCAACAAAGGTCATGGTTTGTGCTATCCTGCCTCTGGGAAGTGCAAATAAAAGATCCTTGTTGCCTGTTGTAAAAGAGTAGCCTATGTGGCGACAGCGGGTTTTCTCTAAAAAAACCTGTCATAATGACCATATGTTTGACGTCCAATAGCCGATGATAAGATAAAAAATCAGTGTGTTCTAGTGGCGTCGTTAAATAAAACAAACTACTCTTCTTTCTTTTTTTCTTCTTTTTTTTAGTCATAATATCGAATTCCCTCTGATTGGGTTTTCCCCTCAACCCAAACAGTGCCCCATAAAGTGTATCAATGGCCATGGGATGTGCTGTCTTGTCTGTTGGAAAGTACAGATTATTTTTAAGATTCCTTGCTATAAATGGAAAAATATGGGCTTCTTCTGAAGACTATATGACATTGTCAGAATTGCCAAATATTTAACTTCCAATAGCTGATGATAATAAGTATATGTGGTGGTGTTAAACATAACAAACTTGACTTGGGGAGGTCGGGATGTAGCTTTGTGGTGATACGATTGATCACATCCCTAGTGGTCTTATTTTTCACATTCCAACCAGTGCCTGCCCAATAACTGGTACATCAAAGGCTGTTGAATGGGTCTCCTCTCTTGCCGTCTTGACTTGTCACAATAACAATGTGTTGCACACAAAACAGACATAGTTTAAAGTGACGGACCATAGTTTATAAACACTTGTGACATATTTTTCAATATTAAAGCTTTTTATGATCACTGAAAGCAAGCATTAAATTTTATTGTTCGATTATCCAATTCCCCAATTCCCCACATCCGAAGTCTTTCTTGTCATTCTGTTGTTTTTAATACAACAAAATGCATTTTTCATATTTTTAAAACCCCATGTGCGTCTGAGAAGTAATGATTATGGAATAGAGTTCTAGGCTATTTTTAAAGATATTTCCTCCCGTTTCAACGTTACCGACTTTGTTTCACTCTGTTATAACCATATCCAAATGTGTTACAAGTTTGTAGATTAACTAAACTTGGTGTCCATTTACACAGGCTGAAACTAGGGTCTGCGGCTTTAAAATATGCTAGAGTTCTGAAACATTCCTTTCCTCTCCTGCCATTAATAGCTCTGATCAAGGACAATGTGTGCTATTGGCATTTTTATCTGACCATCAAAACATTGCTGGCATAAAACTAGACAGTAGTCACTGTGTGTGTGGTATGTGTTATCCTGTCTGTGGGATAGTGCATAATAAAAGATCTCTTGCTACTAATTGAAAAATGCAGCAGGTTTTCTGTTTAAAATGTCAAAATTACCAAATGTTTAATAAATCACGGTGCTTTGGTGGTGTTATTACAACTAACAATGTATTTTGGATTCCATGTTCACATGGATATAAAAATATATATATTGACCATTACCAGTCTATTAACAGCAAGATTTGATTTTAGTAAAACTATAATGCTTTTATTATAAGACCTTAGTAAAACTATAATGCTTGTATTATAAGACCTTAGTAAAACTATAATGCTTGTATTATAAGACCTTAGTAAAACTATACTCTTCAAAAGAAGAAACGCAAAACCACATTGTCGTAACATTTGCAGAATTGATTTAATTATTGAATGGTGAGTCCGATAATTACCAAATGTTGCAGGATTGTTCACAATTCACTCTAGTCCATTGTGAGTAAGTGATAGGACACACCACCAAGGTCAAGGTCATCTGGAGTCAATACCGGGTGTGGCCTCCGCGTGTGTTGACAACTGCCTGGCACCGCCTGCCCATTGAAGCAACCAGAGTACGGATGACGTCCCGGGGGATGGTGGCCCACTCGGCCTGCAAGGCTGCTGCCAGCTCGGGCAGGGTCTGGGGCTGTGGTTGTCGCTGTCGGAGGCGTCGGTCCAACTCGTCCCATAGATGCTCAATTGGGTTCAAATCCGGTGATATCGATGGCCAAGGAAGGACATTAATGTTGTTGTTCTGTAGGAAAGCCGTTGTGAGACGTGCTGTGTGAGGCCTGGCGTTGTCATGTTGGAACACTGCGTTGGCGTTGGCCATAACTGGAACGATGTGTGGCCGGAGGATCTGGTCAATGTAGCCCTGTGCATTCAGGTTGCCCTGCACGTGGACCAGGTCAGTTCTGCCAGTGTGTGAGATGGCTGCCCACACCATGACACTACCCCCGCCGAATCTGTCCACTTCCTGCACGCAGTTTGCCGCATAACGTTCACCACGACGCCTATACACGCGACATCTTCCATCATGACGTCGGAGCAGAAATCGGGACTCGTCACTGAACCACACCTGTCTCCATCGCAGTTGAGGCCATTGTCGATGAATCTGGCACCACTGCAGTCGGAGTCGACGGTGTTGTGGTGTTAAGATGACACCTCGAACTGGACATCTGGCACGAATTCCTACCTCACGTAGGCGGTTCCGTACGGTCTGGTCGGATATCCTGCGCAAACCTGGTATTGCTGCGGCTGTGGAGGTGGCAGTAGTCAATCGTTCCCGAAGGTGGCGTACCCGGATGTAGCGGTCCTGCCCGGGGGTAGTGACCCGTGGTCGACCGGATCTAGGGAGGTCACGTGTTGATCCATGTTGCTGGTAACGGTCCCACAGTCTGGAGATGGTGCTTGGGGACACATGGAATGCCCTGGCAACGGCCGTTCTGGATTCGCCTGCGTCTAGTCGGCCGATGGCATTGTTTCTCTGCGGTTCACTGAGACGTGGCATGTCCTGGATTGTCGACTGTCGGCCAGATACAGAGGCCAGGCAAGCGAACACCCTGCACTTTTATACTGTCGGTGTTCATGTTGCACGTGCAGACAACGCACGTGCAGTGGTGACATGGTTTGCACGTGGCTGCGTTTTTGCGAATATTCACATTTTGGAACTTTATTGTACAGTAGCTGCGTTTTATCGAATGTAACCGTGGGAATGTGTTTGGGACATGCAATGACCTTATATTCACAAAGCATGAACCGGTAGGAAACATAAAATCGGAGTTATAACCCATTTGTACCCTTTTGCGTTTCTTTTTTTGAAGAGTATATATAAGACCTTAGTAAAACTATAATGCTTGTATTATAAGACCTTAGTAAAACTATAATGCTTGTATTATAAGACCTTAGTAAAACTATATAAGACCTTAGTAAAACTATAATGCTTGTATTATAAGACCTTAGTAAAACTATAATGCTTGTATTATAAGACCTTAGTAAAACTATATAAGACCTTAGTAAAACTATAATGCTTGTATTATAAGACCTTAGTAAAACTATAATGCTTGCATTATAAGACCTTAGTAAAACTATATAAGACCTTAGTAAAACTATAATGCTTGTATTATAAGACCTTAGTAAAACTATAATGCTTGTATTATAAGACCTTAGTAAAACTATAATGCTTGTATTATAAGACCTTAGTAAATGCTTGTATAAGACCTTAGTAAAACTATAATGCTTGTATTATAAGACCTTAGTAAAACTATATAATGCCTTGTATTATAAGACCTTAGTAAAACTATATAAGACCTTAGTAAAACTATAATGCTTGTATTATAAGACCTTAGTAAAACTATAATGCTTGCATTATAAGACCTTAGTAAAACTATATAAGACCTTAGTAAAACTATAATGCTTGTATTATAAGACCTTAGTAAAACTATAATGCTTGCATTATAAGACCTTAGTAAAACTATATAAGACCTTAGTAAAACTATAATGCTTGTATTATAAGACCTTAGTAAAACTATAATGCTTGGATTATAAGACCTTAGTAAAACTATATAAGACCTTAGTAAAACTATAATGCTTGTATTATAAGACCTTAGTAAAACTATAATGCTTGTATTATAAGACCTTAGTAAAACTATAATGCTTGCATTATAAGACCTTAGTAAAACTATATAAGACCTTAGTAAAACTATAATGCTTGTATTATAAGACCTTAGTAAAACTATAATGCTTGTATTATAAGACCTTAGTAAAACTATATAAGACCTTAGTAAAACTATAATGCTTGTATTATAAGACCTTAGTAAAACTATAATGCTTGCATTATAAGACCTTAGTAAAACTATATAAGACCTTAGTAAAACTATAATGCTTGTATTATAAGACCTTAGTAAAACTATAATGCTTGTATTATAAGACCTTAGTAAAACTATATAAGACCTTAGTAAAACTATAATGCTTGTATTATAAGACCTTAGTAAAACTATAATGCTTGTATTATAAGACCTTAGTAAAACTATAATGCTTGCATTATAAGACCTTAGTAAAACTATAATGCTTGCATTATAAGACCTTAGTAAAACTATAATGCTTGTATTATAAGACTTTAGTAAAACTATAATGCTTGCATTATAAGACCTTAGTAAAACTATAATGCTTGTATTATAAGCTCATGTCCAGTTGACCTTTCATTCGACCAATCAAAACCTTACTTGCAAAATCATGTCCGTGATTTGAAAAGAATTTGAAAACATTTGGGATTATACAGAGGGTATACAAAATGATTCGGGTGAATTACGAAGTATGCCGGAAACTAATTTCAATATAAAATTTTATATAAAAAAAATTTCAAGACGGAAAAAAACCCTGTGATGGTATAGCCATAAAACCAGAGTTTATTACTGAACTTTTCCCACTGTTTTTTCAATGTTGAAATAGACCAACAAGTTCGCCTATTGCATAGATAGTCTCGCCCAATATTTTTAGAATTTGTATGCTTCCGAATAACGCTATAAAAGGCGAAATGTAATTGGTCGATATTTAAATTGTTATTTATAGATGAAATGTCACCTGGACATGGGAGTCCACGCAATGCTGTTAGATCTACTGGTGAGACCAATAGAGCTAATTTTAATCAGATTGGAATTGAATGTTCATTCAACAAGTTTTTTTATTGTGGTTTGTCCTGTAATCGTTATACATACTGGCAAATACAAATGACTAGATAAATGTCTTCTTTTTTTTCCAGTTAGTGACCAAAACTTTAATTTTGTCTCCATGGAACTACATGTACTATTAATAATAATGTATGAACAGCTAGGTAATGTTGACCTTTACTGTGTTGAAAAATATTAATTTAATAATAACTATAGTATTTAGTATCTCTAAATACATTTATTTAATACCCAGTGCTATGATTTTTACAGAATTTATAAACAATTTAAACATGTGTATGGGCTCCTATTTGTTTAGAGGGGGCAGGCTGATTTTTGCCTGTTTGTAAAGTTTGTTTTGTTTAACGACACCACTAGAGCACATCAATTTATTAATCATCGGCTATTGGATGTCAAACATATGGTCATTTTGACACAGTCATAGAGATGAAACCCGCTAAATGTTTCCATTAATAGCAAGGGATCTTTTATATGCACCATCCCACAGACATTGCCTGAATTAAACAACAATGCATGAATCAGGATATCGGCATTTATTCATCAACATATATTATTGGCATTACTGCCAAACTGCTTTATAGGGTTGCAAACAAATCATTGGATTTTAACACGGATTACCGTTAATCTTGTGCGTTGAAAAGTAAAG
Source organism: Gigantopelta aegis (assembly GCF_016097555.1). Lineage (NCBI taxonomy): Eukaryota > Metazoa > Mollusca > Gastropoda > Neomphalida > Peltospiridae > Gigantopelta > Gigantopelta aegis. The sequence goes on along the minus strand of NC_054700.1, from coordinate 17,437,211 downwards.
TTTGTTTTATTTAACAACGCCACTAGAGCACATTCATTTTTTATCTTATCATCGGCTATTTGAAGTCAAACATATGGTCATTCTGACACTGTTTTTTAAAGGAACCAACTGTCGCCACATAGGCTACTCTTTTATGACAGGCAGCAAGGGATCTTTTATTTTCGCTTCCCACAGGCAGGATAGTACAAACCATGGCCTTTGATGAACCAATTATGGATCACTGGTTGGTGCAAGTGGTTTACACCTACCCATTGAGGGACTCTCAGGGTTTGGAGTCTGTATCTGAATTAAAAATCCCATGCCTCGACTGGGATCCGAACCCAATATCTACCAGCCTGTAGACCGATGGCCTAACCACTACACCACCGAGGCTGGTGTGTAGTAGTGTAAATGCATGCTGCAACTCCATTATTGAAATTGTGCAAATAAGTTCTGTGGGATAGTGATAGTGTTTCTTTACTAAGCCTGTTTTTTCTTAAACAGGTGCTTAACATAAACAAGCTTTGTAAATTTGGTCCTTACTGTTTAGTACCATATAGACAATGATTGGGGTGGGGGTGGGTTATGAATGATAGAATCATGTTTGGTTGGCTAATAATCACTGGTTTATTAAAACAAAGTGTTGTGATTTGGTTCCAAATGTTCAAATAAAAGTGGTCATTAAAAGGAAACAAATATGTGTCTTGGTTGCTTAAAGTCATTTAAAGTCATAAGCATATGAGATTGGGGGGGGGGGGGGGGGGGGGGGGTGGGTAGAGGGTCAGGGAGTAAGGGAAACTGCTCCTTCCCAGTACTGGAGAAAATCCTCAAATTCAAGCAGAAATGATAGAGAGATTATTATATAATATTCGGGCAAAATGAGCTGACAACGCACAAGACCGGCCTTGGTGGCGTCATGGTTAGGCCATCAGTGTACAGGCTAGTAGGTACTGGGTTCGGATCCCAGTCAAGGTATGGGATTTTTAATCCAGATACCGACTCCAAACCCTGAGTGAGTGCTCCACAGGGCTCAATGGGTAGGTGTAAACCACTTGCACCGACCAGTGATCCATAACTGTAGTGGCGACAGCAGGTGTCCTCTCAAAATCTGTGTGGTTCTTAACCATATGTCTGACACCATATAACCGTAAATAAAAATGTGTTGAGTGCATTGTTAAATAAAACATTTCTTTCTTTCTTTTACACTACTACAAGATACACAGCTACCATTTTCATTCTGAATTTTCTAAAATAACACTTAATTTTTTTATAAAAGTTAAAAGCTTTCTAGGCTTTTCATATTATTACATATTTTGGACAAAAAAATAATTGAAAAAAAAAGGTTGTTTGGTTCATTTAAATATATTTGCTTATTTCCAATACTGTTACAACAATACAATGTAATAAAGGTTGTAAATGATTTTATTTTCCTTTAAAACATGTACTCTAAATGCAATGTAGCCTTCAAACATCAAACTACTGAAATGACTTGTTCATATTTCATAAATGCTAGTGGTACTTCTTTTGTTTTGTATTTTAAATCTCTTACTAGGGACAAAAAACATCTTATAATCATCTGGAGAAAGCCAAGTAAGTTGTGTAACTTGTGCTTAATCCATTTGTTCTTTAAAAAGCAATAAAATGTTTCAATCAATCATCTGTTAGAAAATGCCATGTATATGTAGTTCACAGCATTGCCGATTTGTGTTTTTTAAAATAAAATAAAATTATTGGGGGGATGTCATTTCATTTCGATGTAGAGCTATTAACACGTGTTTAATGACAACACAAAATCAATGTAACATGATACCTTTTGAAGAGCGATACATTGTTATTTATTAATATGATTGTAAAGTGAATGTGTCTCCAGTTGTAACATGCCAACTACAGCCTTGCAGCATATACCACTCGGCATGCATGCATGGCAGCATGCACATTAAGACTTACCTTCCGTGTGTATTTCTCCATGCAGTTTTAATGATACACTGCATACATAGTAGCTTATTTCTTGCTCCAGCCAGTGCTCCACAACTGGTGTAACAAAGGCTGTGGTATGTACTATTTTGTCTGTGGGATGGTGCATATAAAAAGATCCTTGCTGCTAATTGAAGAGTAGCTCATGAAGATGCAACAGCTGGTTTCCGCTCTCAATATCTGTGTGGTCCTTAACCATGTCGGACACCATATAACCGTAAATAAAATGTTTTGTTTGTGTCGTTAAATAAAACATTTAATTCCTTCTTTACATGGCAGCTTTTCTGTGTACATTTTTCTGTATAAGTAGGCCCATAAGTACATTCAGTGTATAGAGAACAAGAGTACCGGTGAGGTACATGATACACCTGTCAAAAGTAGGTCACAATGACCTAGTTATGCTACTCAACACACCGCCATCCCAAGTTTACTTACATGCTAGGTTTGATGAACCTGTATGAATTGATAAGGAAGATTTGGCCCAGACAAGGATTTCCTTTAATGTGCAATAATGCATTAAAAGTAGGTCGCAGTGACCTAGTTATGGTATAAAACACGCAACCATCCGAAGTTATACTTGCATGCAAGGTTTGAAGAAAAAGATATACTCACGAAAGAAAAGTTTGTGTGTGGACAGAGGGACGGACAGACATAAAAAGTTGAATCGACAAGCAATGTTTTGTGTGGGTATATATTAGGAAGAATCTGAGGTAACATTGTACAGTTTTCCAGCATCTCCTAGTTTGTGCAAATCCATGTGAACCTGATTAAGTCTGGTTTCACTTAAACATTTTAGGGTTTACTTTCTGTTTCATGAATTGTTAAATGGCCAGCAAACATGCAGCAGCACTCTGATTAACCATTTCCATCTTGGTGGTAAACACGGGCTGGTTGTCGATGAATCATGATGATGAATACAAATACAGGAATCTATTGGCTGAACAAATAAGTATGCAGTGCAAGGCTTCTAGAATTTTTATAAAATTCACTAGCCATGGGATCAGTGATTTTAAAAATGTTCTAGCCACAATTAAAAACTTACTAGCCCTACTTTGCTTTAAGTTAATACATTTTTACTATAGTAATAAGAGGGAGATAGAGGTTAAAAACACTAACAGTGGGGGTTGGGGTGGGGAAGGATATTCATATTTACAAAATAATAGTAATAAGAGGGAGATAGAGGTTAAAAACACTAACAGTGGGGGTTGGGGTGGGGAAGGATATTCATATTTACAAAATAAACTCAACTGCAACATTTGACTTTTGTTTTCACTAGTCATCAGGCATGGCAATAGTAGTTATTTACTAGCCCAACATTGAATATCACTAGCCATGGGAGTGGGACTACCATAATCTAGAATCCCTGGCAGTGTGAAACACAGGAATCTTCTTTTTTTTGGCAATCATGGCATTTCACACCAGTTGCAGAGCATGTTTTTTTTAACACCATGCTGCAGTGAAAATCCTCCAAAATAGTTTTTTTTCTGAAGTGTTTTGTGTGGTGTGAAAATGTTGCTTAAATGCTAGTGGAAATGTATGTTCCACTAATTGTTTTAGTTGGAAAAATTTGAGGCTTGCTGTTTTGTGAATATAGAGAGACCAAATGCGGCTGTACAAGGTACACATTCCATTTGTCTGCAATCTGAATACGTATACATAATCTGTAATGCATAATCTATGTAAATGGGTTGACAGGGCTAGCTTTGGCACTTGCCAAATTCGCCAATTGTGAATTTCAAAAACAACCACAACTGGTCAAAGGCTGTGGTATGTGTTTTCTTGTCTGTGGGGAAAGTGCATATAAAAGATCCCTTTCTGCATTAGGAAAAATGTAGCGGGTTTCCTCCGTTGACTACGAGGCAGAATTACCAAACGTTTGACATCCAATAGCCGATGATTAATAAATCAATGTACTCTTGTGATGTTGAACAAAACAAACTTTTTTCAAAAACAATTGGTGAATTTTATTTTAATCTGGCAAATTAATTTCATAAAATAATGGACATTTTGTTCGAAAATAACTGTTTTTGCACTTTCAATTTTAATAGATCATTTGGCAACATTTTCTGCTGAATTAATTGAAATAAACATTAATGTAATTTATGTGTTTGCTTTAATAAATGAATGGCAAAAGATATAAAAGGCATATTTTATTAATTAATAATACCTTTTTTGGTGTTTTATAAAGGCAATTTTAGAATTAATTACTGAAAAAGGCTTCTTTAATCTCAGGGCAGCATGGTGCTGATTAAGGCAAGATGGTGCTAGACTATTGAGGCATAGTGCCACACCATGCAAAAACAAACTAGGGAAAACACTAGATCACTCTATATATTTATTGTGGATTATGCATAGGAATTATGAACAAATGGAATTTATACCTAAAACAGAACATCGGGCCACAGCCAAGAACAATCGGAGAAAAACTCTTGGGTGAAACACAACCTGCTCTTGACTGCCAAGTTCCTGGAGGTAGTAAAACACCTGATCTGAATTTCAAAGATCATTAAGGAACGGACGCAGAAGATGAAGATTATTGAACCTGAAAATTGACAGCAAGCTTGCAATACCTGAACCCCAGGGAACATTTTATTCCGTATTGCATCACGATTTCAATTTTAAAACATGAAACTAGTAATCAATTTTCAATAGACTAAAAATATCTCAAATCAAGAGTTTGAAAACAAAATATTCCTAAAATCCAGTCTATTCTGTTTCTGATACGATAGAATTAAAAGTAGGATCAACTCAAACAAGAGCCTTGTGTTGGAAAGATGCATACCCGGACCACCAACACATACTGACACTTTAACAAATGAAAAACGCGTAGTAATTTTAGAGTTAATAAAAAAACATGATTATTCCTGCTAACTGGGGGCAGCCATTTTGTTTCGTTTTTGTGACATCCAGTGGTATAGCTTAGGGCGAAGTGACGTCAGCTACATCCATATTCTCTATGCACAGTGTAAACAAAAGCTCTAATTTACGAGAAGGCGCTTCGCTTTCATCAACCTGACTTTTAAAACAACATAAATGACTTGATAGTGTAATAAACTATTTAACTAAATATATTTCAGGTTACATCAATAGAATGAAATGGAGTTATAGTATTTTTCTTTTTTTAAAAATCCAAAGAAAAAATGCATAATATCTGGCCTATTGGTAGGGCACGTTCGAGCAAAAACTACCACTCACGATACCCAAGTGATACTTTTCGTTTCTTTGGGATGACGTAATTGGTCAGTTTTGTGATTTTAGATGGGAAAGTCTACTTAATCAAGGGTTTTACAGAATTACTTACAGTAATAAAGCAGGGCAGTTGGTAATGTCCATTACGATTTGAGGTGTATCTGTGCTGTAATCACACAATACCCTGTGATCTTCATAAAAGAGGCACGTCTTTTCAGTGTGTCTAGACACAGTGTCTGGGGACCGTCTGAATATACACCTGCCAATCAGTAACCAGAGAAAGGTCATGGAAAGAAAAGACCAATTAACCAAGAAAACACTTCGTTTATTGTTTCAGTACGTGGGTTAATTTATGTACGAAACATAATAGTTATTTCAACACTTTGACAATGGTGGTTTATTTTGTATTGAAAAATAATATATAATTGGTGCTGGCTTATTAGGATGGATATAATTACAGAACATTGCGATGCATCTGCAAAAATCAGGTATGTTTTGTTTCTTCAGTTCGAAGACTAATTCCTGACGTGACACGTTAGGTATTGCGTAACCACCAGCTCGCCAGAGGGCGTATTCACTGGGATGGTACAAAATGGCTGCACCCGTTATATATAATAGCTGTCACATTTAACCGTTTTATTAATTAACTATACGATTATACTTGTTGATATTAAGCAATAATGTGCATATATATCGTTGAATATGCATACCAGGCCAAATGCCTTAATCGTCCCCTCCTTTAATTCTTCCTATGCAGGGGTAGCATAAAATTTTGCTAAAATTCTCTACTGAATGCCAGAAATTATAATTATTTTCTGACAAAATATTAATCATTGCATGAAATTGTTTCACTTTTGAACTTCGTGGAAGAGGTAGCTATGCTAGTAGTGTCTTTGAGAGACAGAATCTAGTAAACCTTGAAATAAAAGCAACTTTAAATAGTGAATATAACTTTTATATACAATATTTACTTGCGGTATGTATAAACTTCAAATAACAATGACAATTCCAAATTATATATTATCATTCTACGTATATAGCAAACTAAACGTATGTACAATAACTGATAAAAAGATATACTAGTATATAACTATCGACCTGTAAGCACCAGTACTTAAAAAGTACATTGTTCATATAGTGCAGTGTATATAATTATGTAAACATTGGGATACTGCTTTCCAATTTAAACAAGCATAAGTCTATGTAAGTCTAACATAACGAAATGAAATCTAATCTCCACCGACATCATTTGAATGATCGATCTTGTGAATGAAATTTGTTTTACTCTCCCAAAGGATTTAAAACTAAACTTCCTCGTCAACTCGGTTAGCTGCGCACTGGATCTGTAGAATGAAGGTCATAGTTCAAATAACACGAGGAGAGATTAAATCACAGTAAGTGATCTATTACGAAGGGATTGTACGTAATGTAAAAATAAAATAACCAAAAACAGCCCTTAACCTTTCAAACAAATTAAATGCAGACAAACCCCCAAACTTGCTCCGTAAATAATACGATTCCTAAGAATATCAAAAACAGCATATATAATAGTTTAAGTATTTTGAGCATAACTGGCTTGCATATTGTGAAAACAATTTAACACATAAAATGTGTATCAAAATTATGGTTACATGAAACAAAAAAATGTGTTGGTAGTAAAAGGGTCAACTTTCTAAAAAAATTAAAAAGTATTGTTTTTAATTCTGTATCTCTAAATCTTTTTACCTCTAAAACAAATGTCTTAACTTCTGTAACAATGTGTACATGTTTCAAAGCCTTGTTCATTTGGCTTGAATAAGTAAATATATCTTTATCAATTTAAACAATATGAGTAGATTTAATTAGTTAATTGATAAAAAGTGAAAATCTAAGTAACCCATCTTAAATAGATGTGCGAGCAACCAGCAAATGGAAAAATTGTTCATACACTTTTGAGACGCCCTGTAGAGCATTGTTCTTTTGGCCTGTATCACTAAAATCTCTCAACATCTGAAACAATATGAATGTAAATTACTGGCCTTTGTTCATAAAACACAGAATAAAAGATAATAAAAAAAATTATAACAAAAATAAAAGATTAAAAAAAAAAAAAAAATTGTAATAACATTATATCATCCGTAAAACAATTAAATAAAGCACTGTTCTTTTGGCTTGGATCACTTGAACATTTTTCTCATTTGAAACTGGAAGGATTTCGAGTTTGCCAGTCCAATTGCCAACAGTAACAGTACATACACAGCCATCATCACAGCGAACTTGTTCCGATGAAACCATGACACTTTACCTAGTACCGTTCTGTAAGAAACAAACAGGTTCGTCAGAAGTAAAACAAGATATGGTCCGGGCAAGAAAACGTTAACAGACTAACGGACGGACGGACAACGCCATACCATAATATGACCCTTCATAGACGGGCGTATAAAAAAAATAATCACTTAATATGCAAAAGAATATGGACAATATCATTAACAAATAGAAATGACAGGTGAAAAATAAATAATTGGAGCTTAGCGTTGCTGTCAATTACTATGAATGTCACTAGAGAATCGGGATCATACCAAAGCCCAAGAAATATACTAGTTTGTTGGTTTAATTTTAATTATTGATTACCCAAACCAGCTGACAGCCAATCAGGAAAAAACTTTCAAATTAATACAACAGGGTTATCAACATGTGCATATTACATGTTTAGTATTCAATATTTGAAATATATCCCACAAAAATTTATCAAATATGCAAATATTTTAAAATTTACTCCAGTATACCAGTATTACTACAAGCCAGACAGTCTGTTAAGAAATTAGAAATTGTACTCAGTACTTACGCATGACTTTGAGTTTTCTCGGCATATAATAAGAGGTATTTGACGCGTATCATTTCGTTGTTTCGAACGACGTAATATTTATCAGGGACATCTCCTGCCATGCTGTCTTGGACTCTTGCTCGAGACTTTGACGTTCCATTTTCCGATCCTGGAAAAATCATCGATATATTAGTTTCTGTTCATGCTCGTCGCTGTATCAACATGTATACATGTATGATGAGCTATTAAACACTACCAACCAGAATATAACATTTTGACAAATTAACCACATAAGCCACCTATTTTTTTATTAAGTATCAAAGGGTCCTTTTATAAGCATTTTCTTACTGACTGGGACGAGACGTAGCCCAGTGGTACAGCACTCGCTCGATGCACGGTCGGTCTGGGATCGATCCCAGTCAGTGGGCCCATTGGGCTATTTCTCGCTCCAGCCAGTGCACCACGACTAGTACACCAAAGGCCGTTGTATGTACTAGCCTCTCTATGGGATGGTGCATATAAAAGATCCCTTGCTGCTAATAGAAAAGAGTAGCCCATGAAGTGGCGACAGTGGGTTTCCTCTCTCAATGTGTGTGGTCCTTAACCATATGTCCGACGCCATATAACCATAAATAAAATGTGTTGAGTGCGTCATTAAATAAAACATTTCCTTCCTTCTTTCTTACTGACTGAACAAACCATGTAAAGCAGAACTTTGACAAGCAAGAGGATGTTTTAATTTAACTAGTGATGATTTTCAGAGATTCATATTAAATATTTACAGAAATTAAAAATTTAAAATGAAATTTCTGGCTGATATTGTACTTTAGGTAACAAATTGTTCTGTGAATTAAATGTTCTTATTGACTGAACAATACATGTACATATCACATACAACTTTAACATGGAGAATGATGTCTTAATTTAACTGGGTGAATTTCATCAACATTCTTGGTGGTCAAAGATTTGTATTAAATAGGTATGGAATTTTGGATTTTTTAAAGTCTGGATAATAATGTACTTTATGTAACAAATTCTTCGGTGAAGTAAATTTGTGTAATTGGTCATGACTGAGAATTTGAACGGTGCATGTGTGCATGATTTCAAAGCGAAATGGGTTACCTGAATTCTCAGAGGCCTGTTAGCAAGAAATTCTGTTTCCTAGGGTACACCCTGAATACACGTAGACCCACCTTGTACAGCTTGACATTTGACACTGGTTCCCTAGGGTACACCCTGAATACAGGTAGACCCACCTTGTACAGCTTGACATTTGACACTGGTTCGCTAGGGTACATCCTGAATACACATACACCCACCTTGTACAGCTTGACATTTGACACTGGTTCCCTAGGGTACACCCTGAATACACGTAGACCCACCTTGTACAGCTTGACATTTGACACGGGTTCCCTAGGGTACACCCTGAATACAGGTAGACCCACCTTGTACAGCTTGACATTTGACACGGGTTCCCTAGGGTACACCCTGAATACAGGTAGACCCACCTTGTACAGCTTGACATTTGACACTGGTTCCCTAGGGTACACCCTGAATACACGTAGACCCACCTTGTACAGCTTGACATTTGACACTGGTTCCCTAGGGTACACCCTGAATACACGTAGACCCACCTTGTACAGCTTGACATTTGAAACTGGTTCCCTAGGGTACACCCTGAATACACGTAGACCCACCTTGTACAGCTTGACATCTGACACTGGGGTCATCGATCATTTCACACACAGCAATGCAACCCAGCTTAGAACCAAGTTCACTGTTATTCCAAGCAAGACCTGTGGGACTGTATGTCATCGAAACGGCCAACTCCCCAGACAAGTACGTGCCTTCTCCAAACATTGAAATCTGAAAACATGTTTAACAAGCATTCTTAGAGTACTACTAGAGCAATACATGTCCCTTACCAGGCCCACAATATTTTAATATATCCTAAGTTCAAGGGCCATAACTCTGTCAAAAATGGGTAAATCGTCAAATTTGATCTGTAATTCTACATGATAAAAATACAATATATATGGGACAGATTGACAGAGACAAAACCGTTAGTCCCATCTGGTTGGAGCAGATGATGATTTTAATAAACAGGTAGGAGTACATGTTGACAAACCGGGAAAGAACACGAGGTATTTAATTATCTCAAGAACTGAAAGGTGAATATTATGGCTCAATTTCTCATCAGTCGCACACTCAGTTTACAATAAATCGTTGACTATATATTAGAAACAATTTCATATGCAAAAGCATTCAGTTGAAACAGACTAAGTGAACATCAAAACTGAATCATTAACCGGTTTGACAAATTTGCTAGGGCCATAACTCTGTGAAAAATGGGTAAATCGCCATGAAAGTTCCAACCTGATCAGTAACAGTACATGATAAAGCTATATACAAAATTTCATCTCAGTATTTTCAGGCATTTGAAAAAAAACTAAAGTGCTGAAAACAAATTTTCATATAGATCTCCCAATTCCAGGGCCTAATGAGAATAAATGTACATACTTTGTTCATATGCGCTGCCAATCCATTGTGTAAAATTGAATGAAAGTTCTCCACACGACTCCCATGGTAGGCACAGAATACATCCCTGTCTTGCCGTAACTGTTGAAACTTGTTGTCATTTGCCTCACTAGGAATAACCTCAAAGATGAAATGCGGAGCAGGCACCTCAGTTACATGTTCGGTTTTCTTCTGTATTGCACTGAACTGAAAACAAATACAATTATATTCATTGATTCTGTCCATTCCTTGCATGCCCATTACTGCAAGGTGCACATAAAGGCAGTAGAATGAACCACCCGTTTTCTATGTCCATTTCAGACTACATACACTAAAAGACACATTTGACACGGGTTCCCTAGGGTACACCCTGAATACATGTAGACCCACCTTGTACAGCTTGACATTTGACACGGGTTCCCTAAGGTACACCCTGAATACAGGTAGACCATTACTGCAAGGTGCACATAAAGGCAGTAGAATGAACCACCCGTTTCTATGTCCATTTCAGACTACATACACTAAAAGACACATTTGACACAGGTTTCCTTGTTTTTATGAAATATAAAAAGCATTTTTTGCATTATTTTGCCGTTTACGTGACGTCACCCAAAGTTAATATCAGCCCAAACAAGAGAAGTCACATGGTCATGTAAGACCAATTTGTTCCGCATGGGCTGACGTCATGGAATACGCCTGTCTTGCATGGCTAGGGATGAGAGAAATATATGTATTTGGAATAATAATAATATTAAACTACACTGTATAAAAGTATACATATTGTAAGCCAGTTACTGAGTAAACCAATACTCACACAGGAAAGAATTTAGTTTTAGTCACTTGCTACATATTATATTATTATATCTGGAGAGTATTTTCTTGAAAATTATTCAAAAGTGGTTAATTAAAAAAAAAAGTTATTAGCCGAATACTAAATGTTGTAGGCACTTTGTATATAGCAAATAGCAAATGGCTAATCTGGCAATGCATGGACAGGGTGAGCTAGAGCTTCTAGATTATAGTAGCCCCACTCCCATGGCTAGTGATATTCAATATTGGGCTAGTAAATAATTACTACTGCCATGCCAGAGGGCTAATGCATTTTTTTTTCTTTCTTCAAATGTTTGAGTTACGTCTGTTTTGTAAATATAAATATCCTGCTCCCAATGTTAGTGTTTTTAAGCTATATATCTTTCTCTCTCTCTTAAAGTAAAGTAGGGCGATTTTTAAGCATGGCTAGTAATTTTTTTAAATCACTGATCCCGTGGCTAGTGGATTTTATTAAAATTTAAAATTTGAGAAGCCCTAGGTGAGCCCTGCGTAAAATGATGAGAAAACAGAAGACACATACAAATTTAATAATATACACATACATTTTCGTTATTAGCCTGAATCTAATCATATCCAATGCACACGTATAACTCCAAACGGTATTTTGGGTGTTGGATATACAGGAAAATGTAGTGTCATATGTGGATAAAGGCTGCATATGATCGAACCACCTCATTTGATCCATTTACGCCTCCATTCCAACCCGTGCCCTGGTATATCTCAAAGGCTGTTGTATGTGGAATAATGTTTTCAGGCAGTGTTTCTGCCAGAAAGAAATTTTGGGTATAGCGCTATGGAATTGAAGGAAGGAAGGAAATGTTTTATTTAATAATGCACTCAACCCATTTTATTTACGGTTATATGGCATCAGACATATGGTTAAGGACCGCACAGATATTGAGAGAGGAAACCCGCTGTCGCCACTTCATGAGCTACTCTTTTTCGATTAGCAGTGAGGGATCTTTTATATGCACCATCCCACAGACAGGATAGTACATACCACAGCCTTTGTAACACTAGTTGTGGAGCACTGGCTGGAACGAGAAATAGCCCAATGGGTCCACCGATGGGGATCAATCCCAGACCGAACGCATATCGAGCGAGCGCTTTACCACTGGGCTACATCCCGCCCCCTATGGAATTGAATACAACCAATCAACAGGGGGTATGCCCTGTATGGGTGGCCTTCCCAAGAACAAAATGGGTCAAGTTTAAGGTTAGGGTTAAGAAAATCATACAGCAATGATAAGAGTATTAATTTTGTCAAAAGGTCAACTTAAGAATAAAACAAATATGGAAAATGTTTTGGGTATGGCACCATACCCATTTTACCCTCTGGCAGAAACCCTGACAGGGAAGTGTATATAAAAAAAATGCCTTGCTGCTAACTAAGAATAACCTATGGCAGCCTACACATGCATGCATCGTATGTACATAGCAACATCAGGTTTATTTCTATTCTGGAACAATTATTTGATGCAATTTTTCAACACCTAATAGGTGCAGTTTAAAATGTCTTTGGGTGTACATGTTTGTAGCTAAAGTACTGTCGGAAATAGAATAAAACTGATTTTCGTCGATTATTTCTTTCATATTAAACTGACAGGTAAATAGTTTGTAAATACATATTTAATGATACTCGACCTAATTTAGTATTTACTTGTTTGGGTTCTCATTGATGTACAAGATGGTGTTTACTCTTGATATTAAAAGAAAGATGTCAGTAAACAGGTGATTTGTGCACTTTATTGGAATAGACTATAACAAATTTTGATCGACATGTGTCAATTTCATTTACCCTTAAACAAACTTAATTTAAAACTGCAAGTTAACTGAGTATTTTGAATTGCAGCATAAATTATTAATTATGGTCAGCATATTTAGTGAATATAAATTCAATATAAGTACATTTGAAATTTACCCAGTCTTGCAATCACTTAAAGGTGCAATATCATAGTTATATGTGAGCATCTGTTTGTGATAAAGATTCTCCAATAAAAATATATTTTCTACTAGTAGATAAAATTATATTGTTAGAATCATTTATGGGCATATAGTTGAAGGTGTAGTCTTTAAATTTGAAAACAAAATTTAATTTAAAACAAATATTTGCAATAGCCGTGATTATGCAACCTGGAGATAGCACCTTTAATACATGTACATAGCACCTTTAATACTAGTATAATAGATCAAACACTCAGACAGTTTTGCTCAAAAGTTACTTAGAAATGTCTACAAATATTTTGTTTTGGAGGGATGGGGTAAACCATCATCAGAGACAGTCCCTCCCATATTGCAACAGCAATGAAATTAACACAGGTCGATCTTTTTTAATATAGTCTGTTCCAATAAAGAGCACAAATCACCTGTTTATTGACATCTTTCTTTTAATTTCAAGAGTAAACACCACCTTGTACATCAATAAGAACCCAAACAAGTAAATACTAAATTAGGTAGAGTATCATTAAATAGACATTTACAAAATATTTACATGTCAGTTTAATATGAAAGACAAAATCGATGAAAATCAGTTTTATTCTATTTCCGACACTACTTTAGTACCAAACTTGCCTTTCATTCCACATAGATTGTGATACATTTCTTCATATAAATACATAAGCATGTCTATACGCACCTCACTCCTGTCTAATGTTTTCAAAGAAAATCCTTTGGAATCAAGCACCCATTTGAGAAGACTAAGCGTTTTTTCTGGTAGTGATGGAAGAGAACTGGATATTCTAAGTAAGCGGAGGGACATCTTCAACAGCATGTTCCTATACAAAACAGTTTAAAAACATTATACAGAATTACAAATACAACATTCTAATCCCTGCAATTTAGAAAATGTCCATGGCAAAATAACATGCCCTTGAAAACAAACCTGAATATAGTCCCAAGGGCCAAGGCAAAAAAATGCCATAGAGAATTAAGAACGCCATCATGGTAATCTCCATGGTATTGCCGATTTCTGTGAGCATATATTTTTACCCAAGCACAAATATAAAGTACATATACATGAATGTACTACTACATGTAATTTATCAATTATAAAAATAAATAACATTATGTTTTTGTCTTAAATGAGGTCAGCATGTAGCCCAGTGGTAAAGTGTTCGTTTGATCAAGTTGACGTGCGGTTGCCCTGAAATTGATCTCCGTCTGTGGCCCATTGGGTTATTTCTCGTTACAGCCAGTGAACCACGACTGGTATATCAATGGCTATCATATTTGTTATCCTGTCTGTGGGGTCGTGCATATAAAAGATCCCTTGCCAGGCCCTAATCGTGCCAGGCGAAATGAGCGGGGGTTTTCTGTGAAAGTCGGCTCACGTGGCCATGTTATTAGCAGTATTTAGTGAGAAGTCAAAGCCACCATATTACTCTGGACCTATTCAGATTTCAAAAACGAAATCACACACAATGTCAAAACCCTTGACTTGTTTATTGTCACAGCTCATTTGGCACCTTGTCGCCGTATGTCGGACAGTGTTTTTACTTTGGTACCAGACAGTAATCAAGAACTGGCCTATAAACGGGAAATGGTTTCTGTCCACGCACAGCAATGTACGATTGATTCGATGAAATAATGTTTTACCTTGTTAAATTTATTATCAAAATCAACCAACAAATGCTACTACTCATGGCAGTTTCTGTTGTGAAGAAATTAAATACACGTCGAAGTCTACTTAAGACATTCTTCAGATACACCTGTTAAACAGCCTACTGTTTTTCAAAGTGCCGCATATCGCACCGTGTACTGTGACCAGTCAAGCGTAGTTAATCCTTGGCCACATTCATTTCAGTAATGCCAGAAAATACTAATTAATACTTTAATTCTAACATAACAGCACATATTCAACTACTTAATAATATCGCATTTTTAATAAAACATATAACTGTTCTTAACTTTTCAATTCTAGATTAGGGCCTGCTTGCTACTAATGGGACAATGTAGCAGGTTTCCTCTCTAAGATTAAGTATTAAAAAATTACAAAATGTTTGACATCCAATAGTCAACGATTAATAAATCAATGTGCTCTAGTGTTGTTGTTGAACAAAACAGACTTTAACTTTTTAGGTAACTGATAGTTTGTTTATATGAATTTTATTTTTAAAATATAATTTGCATAACAAAAAATATCTGATTATCCTGAAGTTTGTAAATTTTAATTGTACAACATAGTGATTCATGACATAAACTATTGGCAGTTTGTGTGAATTAAAGGCGCTCAATCACAGATGGTTGACCTAATTATTGACCCAACAAAGTATTATATGACAATATATACATTTGATTTGTACCTAAAAGTATTTTATTGAACCATCTACATAATAAGCATATTTCACTTATTATTGATATTTTATAAAAATAATTGAATTATGTCGACTGTCTATAATTCAAAGAAAAATAACAGCTATTTGCAGAACAGAGGTGTGATGTATTATTTTGAGTCACATGACGGACATCCCCCGAATAGCCGCAGTGTCAAAGCAATTTACCAAGCTCATGTTACGACAATGCTTGACTGTCCTCTGCGACGTAGGGTAAATCAAAGAAAAAAAACAACGATGAAAATAAGTTATTAAAAATTAATAAAAACATGTACTGAATGATAATAAGCTTATACATTAATTTATTTTAGTAACCGAAGCATGTTAAACATTGACAATCCCAGGCCTTTGCATCTATAGGTAAATTTATCGTTAGTCATACGCAAAAACCTCTAAACATCTGGATCACAAATACCTTCATTTTCCACCTTGTCAAATTCATTTTATGCAAAATATGCCATAACAGCCGACTTGGGATAGGAATTGTTACATTTTAAAATACTCTGAACTAGACGGTGTTTATATATGATGTGACTATATATACGACGGCCGTGTATATAGCCTCCGCTAAGGAAGGCTGGCTATATTCACGGCAAAAATGTATATAGCCGGTAAATAAGTATTTGATTGATCCATATTACCGAACCATCTGGAACAGAAGGAATTCATACTAAGTACTGTACAAACAGTGCGAAAGGGGAGAAAGAAAAAATTAATTAAAAAACGATATTTGCCAAATAGTTTTTAAAAAAATCATAGTGATATTTGTATAGTTTTATCTTGAATCATGAACGTGAAATGATAAACATGATTTATTTATTTTTAATCACATATGATCAGTGAAAAACCCCACAAATTGTATATATTTTACATAATAGAATAAATAATATAAAAAAGGAATAAAAGTTATGAATTTTAATTCTCATATATGTATAAAAAGTACGAGTATTCAGTACTGTGTCCTCAAAATTAATGAAAGATGGCACCGTTGAAGCGTTCGACAGCCTGAGCTAGCACATGTTTAGACAAAGAGAGTAATAAAGTCATCACTGATTGGATGAAATTTGACCTCTACTGGCTCTTGAGATAACAGTACATGAAGCTCTTCTGCTTACTCCCACTTGTTAAAAAAAAAGGTGGAAACCTTTCAAATTTGTTAATTTTAAAATCCTTTATAATTATTGGATACACTACATTGAACAGTCAACAATAAATACATTTATAGATTATTTCAGAATATTTTATGCTATTTTAAGCAGTTTGTATTGCACAAAAGCATCTTGCTTCGGACTAGGACACTCGACCCTACAGAGCTCCGTACATAGGTGTTGACAGGTGTTCATCATAACCATGCAGTTGCAAATTCTGGGTCCTTTGTTTTAATTGGAGTGTAATACCTTAATGACTCTCTAAACCAAGAATGGTGCTATCGTTAACGTCTGTTTAATCTCTTGACTGGCTCAGTGACTTTGACAAATGGCTAGCCTAGTGGCTAGTAGGTCCAACTTCAGTGACTGGAGATATACTTAGGCAGACTTTAAAGTCACAAACGTCTGAAACACCAGCCATATTGACCACTATTTATTTATTATTTTAAATCATGCACGAGATACCGATGTCTGGGCTGGCCAGTCCACTTGACCGATAGGAATTTATTCCAATAATAGAAATGGACAGGTGCTTCGGACCGACAAGAATGACAAAAGTGGGACCGGCAAACGCGCGTTTAAAAAAAAAAAAATCGGTCTCAGAGATCGAGAATCGGTCTCAGACCGGGAAAAAAGGGCTTTTCCCCACCCCTGGTGTATAGTGTAATTATCATTATTATTATTAGCCTACTACTACCTTTTTGGCGTGGAGGGGGCAGTGTTTTATTTGGGGGGTTTTGGCTATAAATATGCAAGATTAACGTGCATGCATACACGCACAAACGGCAGGCTGAACTTGTCAGACTTTGCTTTTTAAGGTGCGCGGGTGCGATCGCGCTCATACAGCGCACGTAATTTCAGTTTGACGAGTGTGAAAAACAGCGCACGTTACACTGAACAAACGGTGCACGTAAAATAGATGGGTATATTTATTTCCACTGTTCACAAAAATCAAGTTTTCATAGCTCATTTAGTTGATAGGAAGGTCCTTTTATTAAAAAATAATAATAATAAAAACATGGCAGTGGCTTCCATGTAGTCGTTAAACTGGTATTTCTCTTTGTTGAACAAATCGGGAAATACTGGTTTAATAGACAATTTTGTAGACGTACCAGTCAAAATCCAATCAGAGCTACACTGCCTATTTTATTTATTTTGGAGAGTGATTTTTCACTCGCCTTAGCATATTGAGGTGTGTGATGTTCCACTCGTCTATAATTTACAAAAACCAAGGACTGACTTGTCCCTGCACGTAGAACTGGATTTAACTGGGTTAAGTAATAATTAAGCCAACCTTTGGACAGCAAAACATGCGACAGTAGGCCCCTATACTGTTTGTTGTTGTTTTTTACACTGTACAAACCAAATGACCACTTTGCGAATCAGTCAAAATAATTTGCAAACGTTTAACGAAAAACTACTGTTATCCATTTTCGAACCAAGCACTATAGCATTGTAACTGTTTAGACTCTCTCCCCTGCTAAATTCCTAGCACACACGCCTGATAATAATAATAATAAATGGGAAGTTCATGTTCCAACTGTTTATTATTTTATTTCAGCGCATTTTTATTATTATTATTTTGGCCCTCATTTGCCAAGTCTCTATACGGTTGTTTATATAAAATTCTAAAATACATTATATGGTTATCGTATCATTTCGAGTCTGTTTTGCCGTATTTTTTTTGACTTTTCACAAGAAGAGTTCCAAATTTTAAAAATAAATCGTGTCATGGAATTCCCTTGATCGTAGTTCAATTAAAATGTTTTGGATCATACAATAACTAGGTTTGGTATTCCAAATGAATGTAATTTCCATTTATAATCCATATTTAGAAAAATAAACTCACTAAATCCATAATTGAGCGCCTTTATTTTTTTTAAACTTACTATAAAAAGTATAAGTTTAAGTAACACAGGGATTTACCGGACGCACAAAACTTGCGTATAGGACGCACTAAAACTTAACTGGACCCGCATAAATAGAGATACTGCGTCCCGTGGGACGCATAAAATATCCGACATTTTCAGTAACCCTGTCCACTATCAAAGATCGATCATTCTGTGTAACACACTATTTCTTTTCTACCTATAAACTGCGTATTCAAATGGGGATTCCCCATATCGAAAATAAAAAGTAAGCTGGTAATTTCCGGAAAGAGATCGCGGATTTGCAATCATTCGTAACTTCTCGTCAACAGGCCGAACACAATCGGAAATTCCCAGGCGAATAAACAAATTGGTTAAATGTTCTCATTTGCAGCACGATTCATAAACAACGCATGATATTGTGAGTGTCATTTAGCTTGCAGGAAATGGTTCAAATAATTATACAGATCAAAGTGAAATGTTGATTTTGAAAGAATAAACAATGAATACCGACATTGATTTCCCAAAAGGAAAAACAACAACACAGCTTGTTAAATTTACATATAGTATACACGTGATTTGTTGTCTGCAGCTCTCTGTCGTTTGTGTGGTTTTGGGACCCTTTGTTTTCAGGTTGGGACCCCCAGAAAAGAAAGAGGTGAGTCCAAGGGACCCCCGTTTCAGAAAAACATGGTAAATCCCTGGTAACATAACTGACCCGGGAACCGAACTATTTCCGAGTTCTTGTGAAATATTGTGCCCCATTTTAGATAGGATGGATTAATTGTAAAGCAAAAACTCAAATGAAATTAATGAAATCAAATGCAATACCAATGATTTCATGTCTTTTTCAGATCCATTTTTTAAAAACATGGGAGGGAATGGTCGGAGAACAGTGTCGAAACGATAGCTTTGTAAAGCCGAGATAAACAAACTCCATTGTAAATCAGCTGCAAGTGGGTCATCTTTGATTCTTTGCAATATATAGTTTTTTAATTCGCTTCGTGGATCTCTGGACATAGTTTGTTTTCATTGTCAGTAACGTTACACTAGATATTGAACATAAAATGACAAATAAACCACGACAACGGAAGTTGACATTTTGTATTTCCGCTTGTAATACGCATGTCAACTTCAATGAAAGTGGTCGCCTACAAAATGCGGACCATGAAATGTACTTCAGTGTAATTTAAACTTAAGGGGGACGGGGGGGGGGGGGGGGGGGTCTCTTTACCTCGTACTACTGTGTATAATATTTCTGTCAAATATTTCTAGTTTCTTGCTTGACCTAGTATTCTGTGCACATCTGTATGCTCATTCATACGTGACATTGTTTACGAAGCAGAGACGTGAGCATGAAGTTTAGCTTGGGGCGGGGATCTACCACTGTGGCGACTGAAGTTACTGTCCCGCACTATAAAAGTAGCATTCCTCATAAAATCATGTGTGAATGTGCACGTTAAACCCTATGACTTAAAATCCTTGAGGGCGAAGTCCGTTTGACTGTTTGAAGGCAATAAATAATAAAATATACAGGAGTTTTAACGGTTCTATGTAGTATCTAAGTATGTGGTGTATAATTGGATGTACAGAAGAAAAAAGTGAATGAATTGTACTCATATGTTTGAAGAAGTTGATTGAAACAATTATTTTATTGCATATAATATGGATTTAACAAAATCATATCCAACTTACGAGGCCCTCAATTAATTACAATATATTATAACAAAATTGGCGATTATTAAGAGAATATGAGTAAATGACATTGGAAATAAACAAAATTATAATATTATTTTTATTTGTAAATATAAATACGCAATATAGATCGCCATGTCTGACATGTAAAAATCAATGGATATAGGACAAATCAATGAATAAATGTACTTTATTAACAAAATAAAAATTAGGGTGAATCGAAACATGGGGCGAAACGACCCTGCTCAAAACAAGTTGGGTGAACTAGTAATAAGGGCGAAACGACCTGTTACCAAACAAATAAATACTTATATAATCTGCTATGGAATTTGCTACAATTTATTTATTGCTGAGCCGATTGAGTGTGTTCTAAACTGGTCACAAAAATAGTTTGTACAGTTTTGTTTTGGTTTTAGTTTTTTTGGGGGTAGGTTTTTTTTTTTTTGGGGGGGGGGGGGGTTGGGTTGTTTTGGGTTTTTTTTCCAAAACACTTACTTTTCTTCTTACGTCAAACAAAACTGAAATTATTTACAAAAAACATTTTTGTAGAAGGATGGGACGGACTATATATATATGTGAGTGAAAGAGAGAGAGAGAGAGAGAGAGAGAGAGAGAGAGAGAGAGAGAGAGAGAGAGAGAGAGAGAGAGAGAGAGAGAGAGAGAGAGAGAAATGAAAGTAATTTAGGTTCTGCTCAGATGCTTCATATTATAAACGTTCCGTGATTCAAAGTTCAGTCTCGTATAAGTTAAATGTTAAGTTAGCTCTTGCTTGCTTGGTAAGCTGCGGTCGCAGGATCGAACTACCTCAGTGGATCCCTTCTCTGAGTGGGTCCCACGATTTGTATATCAATATCAAAGGCTGTGGTATTGTAAATATACTCTTCAAAAAAAGTAGGGGAACCTGAAATATTAATGTTAATATCAACTATTAGACCGAACATACGTTTTGATCACAGACATCCTAGTAAAGAACGTTCAGGTCTGTTTATCAACACACCGAAACACATTCCATAGATGGCACGTGCATCGCGCAGTTGCCCCGTACACGTGCGTGGGGTGTCATTCTCGATTTTGACAATTTCCAGGAAGATCGATTAATCACTGTGGAACATTATTTCTGTCAATATTTTTCATTCTGTTGATCATACAGTTGTTATTGTTTTGTTTTTAGTCATTTTTATTGTTTGAATTTGCAATTTACTGATTAAAAAACGTCAACTTTCAAATTTCACTTCTGACCCCAATCGTCCTTCAAGATCTTTAGTGGTCATAAAACCTACTGTAATACTGAACTACCGGTTGTAATGTTTTTCCAATTAATTCACTATTATCATATAACCATTCCCCACAGCTAATATACCTTACAATTTTGGCAATTGTATATTCTTATTAGAGTTCCCCTACTTTTTAAAAATGTTATATATCTGTACTGTCAATGGGAAAAATACATATAAAAGATATCCCTAGCTTGTTATGGGAAATTGTAGCCGTTTCCTCTGAGACTTCATGTTCAAAATCA
This sequence comes from Gigantopelta aegis, assembly GCF_016097555.1. Taxonomy (NCBI): domain Eukaryota; kingdom Metazoa; phylum Mollusca; class Gastropoda; order Neomphalida; family Peltospiridae; genus Gigantopelta; species Gigantopelta aegis. Next base: position 17,415,357 of record NC_054700.1, on the reverse strand, counting down.
CCAAATGACTGACATCCACTAGCCGATGGTTAATATATCAGTGATCTATATATGGTGTCGTTAAAAAAAATAAACTTTAACAATTGATCATATTTTCAAGTAGACTTTAGGCCTATATAGAAATTTCAAATCTATAATATTGTTTTTAAATCAATATTTCTCTTTGTTCTCTTAGCAATGTTGATAGTATACTAGTATAACCATAATAGACACCTTTCTCAAATTATGTGTACCCTGACAACAATAAGTGAAAGAAATATAGACTTAAGTGTTTAATATTTTATGTTATTACATATCTGTGAGAGATAACGGAGTTTAATAACAAAATCGTACGTCACATTGTGAGATACCGTTTTCCTTGACAAAGCCGGAATATAAACTCTAACGCGATTGGCCATCAGCACATTAAGGGAGAAGGAGGTCAACACAATGTGACGTAAGATTTTGTATATTTCTTATTGAAAGCAGTTCTGAGTTCAGCCAGACCGAGCAGAAAAACGTCGGCCAAACTGGTTTAAGCGCTCCATGTTAAAAAGAATGACCACTTCGGAAACCAGTCGAAATAGTTCGCAAACGTTAGCAAAACATGGCTGGCTGAACTTTGGGCTGGTTTTACTCTCAGTAACACGAAGTAGATTTAAAACCGCCGTTGAATAAACTATTTATGAAATCTAAATATGGGTCATTAACCTCGATTGTGGGCGGGGCCTATGCTGACACTGGAACATAGCTGCTCTGCGTGTTTACTTTTGTTACTTTTTGATGAATATTCTAAGCAATAATTATAGGTAGGTAATAAATAAAATACTACACTCCTTTCAGTTTAATACCATTTTTATGAACTCGTACATTAGAAAAATAGCATGTAGCTCGCTTTCGCATGCTAGATACCATGCATTTTCTAATGTACTTGTTCATAAAAATGGTATTAACCTGAAAGTCGTATAGTATTTATTTATCTTAGACTTTGGAATATGAATTGCAAATGCATAAACAATGTATATATAGTATTAAACAGTATTTAGTATTAAGAAAATTAATTAAAATAATTCTATATATATATATATATATATATACTGTGATCAGGGCCGTAGCTAGGATTTTTTGTTGGGGGGGGGGGCAACTGAGACTGAGTAGTTAATAGTCTAAAACTCCTTTTCTTTAAGTTTCTATAATGCTTTCCGAATGCCCCCCCCCCCCCCCCCCCCCCCCCCGCTAGCTACGGCCCTGGTGATACGTTTGAATATTTAACGTCCTTTGCCTTTGGGATATGATACTAATCCTTATTTAATTGGATACTATACATCTTGTTCGTATAAATGATTGGCCAATAAAAATAGACGTGACGAATTTTATCGGTGCGTATAGTTTCGCATTAACATTAATTCGTACTTTACGGTCATAAATAGTCCTTTTTCAACTCTAAAATATTATTTAAAATAACATATCTCTACATATATAATTAATATTAAACTAAGTTGTAATTAAACAATAGATTTTTGTTTTAAGATGCGAAACTGACTTGATATTTTGTTTCAATTGCATTGTTATTGTTTTGGTATTTCTGACAGCTTTGTGTCGACATTTTCTGTCACGTTCTGTTTTAGGGGACAAGAAGTAAGTTGCAGCTTTCTGCTTTAACGCGTCTGTGCATTCTGATTGCTGTTTTCGATTTTTGGTCAACAAGCATGTTGTTATTCGTATGTTGTACAATGACGATGTAGTTTCTAACGGGAACAGCGGAGGTATAATGTAGGCCAAAATTAACATATCGTACAGTAGGTAACCGTAGTTTCAGGTTGTGCAGTAAGGCTATCTGTACTTAGTCTGACAGTTCCCCCCTTCCACCCACATCGATCTACCCCTTCCCTGACGTCATAATGAGTGTGATCTGGTTTAACTTAAAAGACACAATATCGGAGATGAGACATGGAGAAGATCATCATATGATATATCTGCAATCTTGTTAATTTGTGTATCTTTGTTAGTACAGGTAGACTAAGATTATAAGCAAATGACATTTTTACCAAATTGCAATATACTGTTAAAAATAGGTAGGGAATATTCAAATAACAAAAAATAACAAGATCAGTCTATTATTTATACCATGCATTATTTCAGGGCTCGAACTTAATGACGGCTCTGGCGTGAAATGTGATATAAATTGCTGTAGGTAGAGAGCATCACTGACAGCACTAATGTGCAGTCTGTAAAGCTCTTCAACAGTGGCAAAATGTATATACCTGGTGTACCAGGGCTAAACATTCATGCGAATCTCCGAATCAGATTCGCGCCAGGATTCGCGCAAGCATAAAACATCCGAATCTATTTGGATTTGCTTGAAATATTTCCAAAAATTTATTAAATTGAATAATCGGTGAGTAAAACATTACCGAATTAAAAAATAAAATAAAAAAATAGTCAGGTCATCAAGCTTCAGTTTAAACCATGGTTGAAAATTAGCATTCACCCTTATTGGCTAAGGGCGACTAAGAATTTTATAAAGGTATTCTGTTGGGCGATCATCGATTTTAGAGTCTGGCGAGTATGGTACTACCAGTTAAAAAAGAAACGCACTGAAACTGAATTGAATGACCAATGTGACAAGACACCGTGTTTCTGCTGGTGCGAACAACAAACTGGCAGGAGATATTATTGTGTTCTATATTTTTACAGCGCAGGAGTAATGATTTTGGTCTGGGGCTGTAAACAAATATAGCTCAAAACATATTACAGACACTTAAATCTTGTTTTTTAAATTTGTCGGCTTATTGTAATGAACTGGATATGCCATAAGTATCTAGTAGACCTACTTTTTGACATTATTTTATGGTATAAATTAATCCTATTTAATTAGGTCACTAGTATTTTATTCTGGAACAAAATCAAAATTTATCTTGTAGTTTTAACTCACACTAACAATGAAATTTTCCAGTAAATATAAAATTCATATAAAAACATATCAATCTATTAAATTGTAAACCCATACCATCTGAAATAACTGTTTTCAGTGTAAATAATAATATAAAAATATCTAAAACTGCAAAGGTTAATTTTTTTTCTGATACAGGTTTTAAGGCAATCCAAAGTAATCTGAACGACAAAACCATAATACCAGATCATATCTCTGCACAATGCAGAGTCGAATGGCAAAATAGTGGACGATTCCATCAGTCGTTATCTAGTGCCTTGTCTATAGGAGGACAGTCACTCCCAAAGAAATCCTTTACTGAAGAGTTCATCCCTCTTGCATTGTCATGAAGAGGATTTTCACTTATAGAAATTTACTAAAACGTGAAGTTCTATCTTTTAAGGCTTCAGTCTTTTTGTACTGCGTTATCAATTTCTTCAGCGACAATGCAAGTGAAGCTGCATACATTGGCTGTTCTAGCATTTTTCTTTACACCTGTATTAAAAATTACATTTAATCTGTATTATTTAATGGTTAATTTGACACCCAATAGCTGATGCATTTTTCATGCTGGGGTGTCATTAAACATTCATTCATTCTATTCTATTCTATTCATTTAATGGTAAATTGTAAAGAAACATTTTTTAAATTTATAATGGATTTCTTTTTACAAAAATGTTATTTGGGTTGGTGTGGGTTTAAAACTTAATAATATGTTTTTAATATGAATTTTAACTTTATTCATTATGAAGTTACCTGTCAATTCATCGTTTTCCTTTTGACGCAAATGTACTATATACATGGTTATTATTATAACAAAGGAAATTCTAGTTTTGATTTTCGGTGTGCAGTTAAATTGGAGGGCTAGTTAAATTTGAGAAGGGCCAGTTAAATTTGAGAAGGGCCAGTAAGATTTTTTGTCAACTGGTCCTGCTGGCGACCATGGTTTTCATGTTAATTTTCAACCCTGTTAAACTGGCTTCAAAAGCATAGCATACATTCAAATCCGTGCATGTTCGAAACATAGTGGTTTATCGAGACTAGTTAGGCCTGGAGCCAAGCAGTGGTTGGCCCATTTTTATGAACCAAATTGCAAATGAAGAGAACCGAAAGGAACATGTTTGTTAAATTTTTACATAATAACAGTAGACAGTAATTAAGTTTTCCCAAATTTACTAATACACCAAACATTTCTATGTTACTAGTAATTCGCTGATATTATGTTCCTAACCTTGAATTACCTGCTTTTTGTCGGTGGTAAAAATATGCTTCAGAAATATCCATACACATTGAACCAATGCACAAAATATATCGGAAAAAGTATCCTATGCGCTGTTTACGAATAAGCAGTCTTCGAAAAGTAATGAGCTGCGTTCAGCCAGACCGAGTGGAAAATCGTCTGCCAAACTGGTTTGTGCGGTTCATGGTAAACCAAATGGCCACATTGGGAACCAATAAAATAGTTTGCGAACTTTGGTGAAACGTTTGCTGGCTGAACTTAAAAACACCTAAGACACCTAAAAACACTAACTGTAAAAAGAAAAATGGAACCAACAACTAACAAAACTGTCATATATATTGCTTTAAAATTGGATAAACTGTTACTAACAAATTGGTTATTCTTTTCAGTAAATAGTAGAGTGGTTTTTTTTTTTAATCCATATACAGGGAGTAGCATAAGACACACAATTCTATATACTAACACTGTTGATAAAGTTCTCTTAAAATGTTTAGAATCGGAGGATTCTCGTGGACTGCTTCCATGGGAATCCACATGGATTCTCATGAAAAAAGCCGGATTTTTAGCCCTGTGTACATTATTTGTTAGTTTATAACATTTGTACATTTGAAATATGTCTATACAGCAAAATAACTTTTCAGTCATGTTTATTTGCTGCAAAAGTCACTTTAAAAAAAATTGTCATAGGCAGGCTCAAAAAGCCTTGGCCCTGATTTCCGGTTACCATGAAAATCCTATTGTATAGATTGTAGAGTATTAAATTTGTGATGCCATATTACATGCCTAATTTAGATGCTTTTTGAGCTCTCTGTTATTAACTAGTAGTGATAGGCATGAACACAACTGGTTTATCAAAGGCTGTGGTATATGCTATCCTGTCTCTGAGATGGTGCATATAAAATATCCCTTGCTACTAATAGAACAATGTAGCAAGTTTATTCTCTAAGATAATATGTCAAAATTTCCGAATGTTTGACATCCAATAGCCGATGATTAATAAATCAATGTGCTCTACTGGTGTCGTTCAACACACTTTTAACTTTTGATAGGCAGTGGATAATTCAGTCATATTTCTGGGGTTTTGTTGATGTTAACAGAGATGTCGCCCATTGATATTCCAGACATTTGACAGGCAAATAAGGCAGGGTATAAATTTCACAATGGATAATGTTTTCTTTTTATATTTGTTTCAAATGTTACCGGTTTAAAATTGCTGTAGATACATGTAATACATGTAAGTATATATTTATCTTGTTCAGATGCTGTAGAGGAATGTCTGACAATTCAACTTCGGATGGCCTGTCTGACTGGTCTGTGGTGTCGAGAGATGGCGGCATTGAGGTATATTCCATTGTCTTTTTTGTTAATATGAAAGTTTGTCAGTTATATATAGAATAACTAGTTAATGACACAGGATATCACCTTTATCCTGTGAGGTTAAGAATGGGAATGGGAATTTCCCTTTCGGTCTGAACCAATCTGATTAAAATTAGCTCTAACAGCATTGCGTGGACTCCCATGTCCAGGTGACATTTCATCTATAAATAACAATTTAAATATCGACCAATTACACTTTGCCTTTTATAGCGTAATTCGGGAGCATACAAATTCTAAAAATATCAGCTGAGACTATTTATGCAATAGGCGAACTTGTTGGTCTATTTCAACATTGAAAAACAGGGAAAAGTGCAGTAATAAACTCTGGGTTGGATACTAGTATAAACAGATTTTATGGCTATACCATCACTGTCTTTTTGTTTTTGGTCTTAAAACAAATTTTATATAAATTTTATATTGAAATTAGTTTCCGGCATACTTCGTAATTCACCCGAATCATTTCATATACCCTCGGCATAATCCTGAATGTTTTCAAATCACTGGCATGATTTTGCAAGTAAGGTTTTGATTGGTCGAATGAAAGGTCAACTGGACATGAACTCCAACGGGGTGCTGTTAGATCCACAGGTAATAGTAATTAACCAGTGGAGCTAATCTGAACAGGACAAAGCTGATATCCTACGTCATTAACTATATATAGTGATTATTTTTATCCAGCTATTATTTCTGTTATTTCAGCTACACTGTATGATGACCTAGTGGTCAAATGAGCAGTTTTTATTATATAGCTATGCATGTGACATAGTGATTTCCCTAACAATTAGACAAGGCATGGTAGACCAAACACTTTTGGGGCATTTTCACCATTTTCATTAAAAATACAAAAAAATTAATTAAAATAAACATCAATGTAAGTTATGTGCTTGCTTTAATAAATGAATGGCAAAAGATATAAAAGGCATATTTTATTAATTAATAATACCTTTTTGGGTGTTTTATAAAGGCAATTTTAGAATTAATTACTGAAAAAGGCTTGTTTAATCTCAGGGCAGTATGGTGTTGATTGAGGCAAGATGGTGCTAGACTATTGAGGCATGGTGCTGCACCATGCTAAAACAAGCTAGGGAAAACACCACATGTGACGTCAAAAGTCATAATCTGCTAGTATACGTTTATGCCTTTGTTTTTTTCTGTCATCATAATCAGCCAGAAGTAACAGTTGCAAGATAAATATAATTACAGAACCACAAAACATGTTCAAGTGTTTTTGTACTTCTAATTTGCACAAGGGGTGGGATGTAGCCCAGTGGTAGAGTGCTCGCTCGATGCGCGGTCGGTCTGGGATCAATCGCTATTGGTGGGCCCATTGGGCTACGGCCGTGGTATGTACTACCCTGTCTGTGGGGTGGTGCATATAAAAAATCCCTTGCTGCTAATTGAAAAGAGTAGCCCATGAAGTGGTGACAGCGGGTTTCCTCTCTCAATATCTGTGTGGTCCTTAACCATATGTCTGACGCCATATAACCGTAAATAAATGTGTTGAGAGTGTCGTTAAATAAAACATTTCTTTCTTTCTAATTTGCACCTGACTATTTTATCGAATTCACAGTATATAATCTGTACTAGTATAGGTATACAATATAGAGTGCTTTCTACCAGTGTTTTATAAATGTTTGAGAAACTCACTCGCCCTCACAGAAACTTTGGCTAGTGCCATATGTATTACAGTAATACAGGTGAATATATTCACTAGCCCAGATAAAACATTCACTAGCCAGGACCGATAACGAGTCAATTTGTCAAACCCTCAGATCTCACACTGCATAGGCGTACGGGCTCCCATTATTGTAGGGGGGGGGGGGGGGCAGGCTGGCTTTTGGCCGCATTAAACAAAAATGCCTGAATCTTGATAACTACATTTTTACATATTTGCGTTCAGGACTTGAACGTAAGAATTTGTCTCCCACGGCAGTTTAAAAATAAAATTGCCATGAGTGAAATGGCCCACCAATATGGCAATTTAAAAAAGAAGAAGACTTTTGCAGAAAATAAATATGACTGAAAGATTATTTTGCTGTATGTAGACATATTTTAAATGTATTAATGTTATTTACTGGCAGCTAATGTACACCAGGTGTAAACATTTTGCCATCATTGAGGAGCATTACCCACGGCACAAAAGTGCCGTTGGTGATGTTCCTGACCTACGGCAATTTATATCTCAATGACAGCAATTGCCTTGGTTAAGTTCGAGCCCTGAGTGTTACTGCGAAACTGCTATATAGGGTTGCAAACGAATCACTACACATTTTTACATGGATTACAACTAATTTTGAGGGTAGAATGCTGGAAATACATGGTGAAAAGGTCTCAGGTTAGCACATTTTGCCCGAATATCTGTTTAATTTTTGCATGAATTTGAGGTTTTGCTCCAGCACTAGGGGGGTGTTGCCCCCTGTTTCTATACACTTATGTTAAAATGAAATGTTTTTTGGTTTAGCCAGTTTTCCAGTATGTAGTGTATTTCATTGAAGATGATTAAAATGTGGTTAATTTAAAAAACATTTTATTTGCCAAAGACTGACTGCTCTAACCACTTTGTATACAAATGAGCAATTAGCTAATTTGGCAATGGCCAGCATGAACCCTGAGTTACCCTGCTTTCTACAAACATGTCCAGTTGGGCAAGGTGGGAGTAATATTGGTAATATTTAACATATAAAGTCAGCCAATGTCAGAAATACAAAATATGTTTGTAGGACGTTATGTATATATATATATTTAAGAATTGACTGCAATTATTTTTGGGTTCATGCAAGTATGAACCAAAAAAAATTATGTGCACACTGTATGACCCCGCTACGCAGGTCATACAAAAGTGTGCACATCGTTTTTTCGGTTCATACTAGCATGAACCAAAAAATAATTGCGGTCAAATTTTACAATTAAATTTATATGCATACTTTAACAATATATAGCTGAATTTATTTTGTTTAGCTTTAAATACACCTGTAGTATTGTTGGTGTAAACTTCATTGATACTTATGTCGTGTAAGAATGCAAACATTCATTCACTATTATTTGAATCTGGTGATTTTTTGTAAATGACGTAATTTTGACAAGTGACGCCATTTCATCTAGGTGCTGTGCATTTACAGATCATTTCGTTATATTAGAAGGAATGGTCCTATTCGTGTTTAGTTTATATTTTATGAAATTGAATGAAGGGAAAGTGTCTAACATTTATGCTGTTGGTGGAACCGTTTAATTTTCGCCAACAGTTGTAGAACATCCTTACAAGTAAGTTACAGGAGTGAAGTTTCCTACATGATTTCTTTGGCCACTGACGGAGTCTCTATTCATGATTAGTGAAGGTTTTTTTTTTTTTTTTTTAAATCAATGCGTATAGACCTACATGTCTACTCTGCTTTAGTATTTTCCATTAATTTATCATATACACTATTTTTTGTAGCTTTCAAGTGTGTTTTCTTCAAAATATCTAAATATGGTTGCCTGAATAATCCAGCTTGTTGCACAAAAGTAGTGCGAGTCAGTGGGGGGGGGGGGGTTAGTAGTAGGTGTGGCTTAAATTTGTTCAGTTCATCAAGATATGAACGAAAAAAAGTAAGCACATCTGGACAAATCAGATTGCCGTAAAGTGTACAGATGCAAAGAAAATTTATATATATATATATATATATATATATATATATATATATATATATATAATTTTATTTGCCAAAGACTGTATATGTTATAATAATGTATACTGATGGATGATGGATGAGCATACAGTGCCAGCAAAATGTTTGTCAGTAATCGATTAAAAAGCTTTGGTGCTTTACTTCGCTCAACAGCATATTCGCAGAATCGAAACAACCTCAAACGACCTACTTGCCCACCTGCGGTGTACAAATGTGTACGTCAAATCTGTATGTGTAAATTGCTGGCACAAGCTACTGTATATTATGTAATATGTTTAAATATGTTCTATGGATCACTGATTTGAAATTTAAAAAATCTATCTATCTATATGTGTACATACATATACAGTGAAACCCCTGTAAACTGGACCCTCTGTAAACCAGAATTCCCTCAAAACTGGATGCCTTTCATGGTCCTATTTTCAATATTAGTAGAACAGAACATCTGTAAACTGGACATCTCTTAAAACTGACCTTTTTACTTGGTCCCATGGGTGTCCTATTTAGAGGGGTGTCACTGTACTATATATATATATAACCTACCAGTAAATACAGTACATTATTGTATTCATTTTATTATGAAACAGACGATGGAGAAGGAGACAAACAGTTGTGATGATTTGTTGAAACTGTCGCCAGATTCTGTGTATTATAAGCATGGACACAACATTGTAGAGGATGGAAAACGACAAGACATTGCAGAGGATGGAAAAGAACACAACACACCTGGCTCAGGTAAAAATAATTAATTTTGATAATTAAAATAATAAAATTTCCATTACATTCATTACAGTTTTATCCCCCGCAATTAAGGAAATGTCCACGGCAAAAAACCCACAATTGCCATTGAAAAAACCCTGAATATAGTCCAAAGGAAAAATGTGCTGTGGACAATTATTAACTCCATGGCAATCTCCACAGCATTGCCGATTGCCATGGCAATCTCCACAGCATTGCCGATTGCCATGGGCAGTTGCAAGGGTTGCAATTTAACATCATCCCATTGGTCCAGCCGTAGAAATGAGAGTTTGTTCATTTCTTGATGAACATAATTATAGGATATTAAACGAACTTCAATTTCGTATCATGTTTTAAGTCCCGAGTGAAATAATTTTCAGTTGTCACGAGCATTAGCGAGTGACAATGAATTTTTTTTTCACGAGGGACATAAACATGATATGAAATGCAGGGAACAATCTTTTGAAATCTGAGGGAACCGGATGTCGGTTCACGTGGTTTTTACCTAGGTAACCAATTGTTCGTTTACGTGAATTATATTTGCGTAACCCGTGGGTTACCTGATCGGTTACCTCAAAATTACATTGAAATTATATTTTAAATACATAGTTTTTAGCTGAAACATAAAGTTAAAACAAATACTAAAGAAAACATTTTACAAAAAGAAAAGAAAAAAAAAGTCTTTAATGCTTGCCAAAGTTTACAATATTATAAAAGAACTGAATATCAGCCCCAGTACTGAAACAAAATACAGGGGCGTAGCCAGAAATTGTCTTGGCATTACGCACGCCAAAGGCGTGCCCGAGCAGGGATATTCGGTGGGCCTCCCCCTGTGAAAAGTTTGGAACTCAGGACGCCTGTAGATGCAATCAGAGCCTTTTCGGAGGCTTTTTTTTTTTTTTTTTTTTTTTTTTTTGTAATCTTTGTTTTCGAGTCAATTTTTCGAAGATATTTTATAGAACAATTACAGACGGCCTCGACCTATTCCCGGATTTTGTTTTTGCATTATGCACATGCGTACTGTGCGTAATGGGCGCTACGCCTTCGAAATATATACATAATCATTTGGAGGGATTCCTTTTTACGGTGGCTATGCTAGTTTCACTTTATCGATGGTACTTCTATGCTATAGTGACGTTCCAAATGTTTTGGTTTTTTAAAGCTCATTATGCGATGTTAGTATATTTCATTTTTTGTGACACTTTTGGATTCCTGTTTACGTTAAAACTGTTTTTAACATATGTAAAATTTTAGGCAATCCAATATTACATCTACATATATTCCTTTAGAGATAAAATAGCAGCAGATAATTTAGTTGTCCCCAGCAGTCTGAGCACATTTCTTTAAAACTTTTGGCTCTACTCTATACTAAACATTTACTTTAAACTGGTTGCAAATTATGACTGTTGAAATGTAACGTTGTTTACTGATTTGCTGCGCATCAAGTATCTAAAATTCAGCCTAAAACATTTGTCAAAATACTAGTAGTATGTCTGCATGAGTAAACGTCCTGTAATCGTGAAATTTGCAAGTTTTAATTTCTGAACGTTTACAGGTCATGACGTAACCAGTATGCGGTTCGCGTAAATTTAATTTTGCATAACCGACACGCGAACAGAACGGCGGTTCGTGTGAAATATTGTGCCCTGAAATGGTAGTGAGTTTAGTATCCTATTTATTACCCATAATCGATCTTAATTTATATCACTCATCTTGTTTCGTTGACGTTGCTGTAAGGTTGTGTGACATCAAAACTGTTACATCCCACCTGGCGTTCTAGTGGGACGTATCACTTTGATATGTACTAAGATATTTTTAACCATATGGGTAATAAAAATAACACCATGACATCACTTTATGTTGGTAATTTGTCATATCGAGCCAAAATATAATTCAAAATAAAATATGAACTTTTAGCATTATTATTAGTATAAAGTATGTTTCAAATTTAGTTATAAGTATTGTCTGTTATTTATTTTTTACGTTCATCTAGGTATGAACAAAACAAAAAACACCTCAAGGTTATGTGTGAACGGCTTTGCCTGTTCATACACTTTGTGGATGGGTTTTTTCCCATACCCCAATGAACGTAAAGCAAAATGACAGACAATCCTTAAATATATTCTACAATTGAAACATTTTTAAAGTTCATTTTAGTTCTTTGTGTAAAATTTAATATGGTCTAACAGCAAAATATGTGGCCCATGCTTATAAAAACTTTACAGTCTAAGACTCGAGATTCTAACAGAGCTTGAGATTTTAACGTCAATGCAATGCCATATAAACTATACATGCAACATCATAATAGATTTGAGTCTAAACTCTAAAGTTTTGCAATGAAAATATGTCAAAATTTAGTAAGAAGCTGAATTTTTCAGAAGTCTAACCTGTGTCCATAAATTTTTTTGAATAGATTGTGTGAACTTTATAGAGAGAATACAATCTCAAATTTATCTCCACTTGTTTACTGTTAGATAACTTTATTTAAATCTTTGCTATCTAAAGTTAAAGTTTGCTTTGTTTAATGACACCACTAGAGCACATTGATTTATTAATCATCAGCTATTGGATGTCAGACATTTGGTAATTCTGACATACAGAGAGAAAACCAGCCATATTTCTCCATTAGTAGCAAAGGATCTTTTGTGTGCATTATCCCACAGACAGAATAGCATGTACTATGGCCTTTGATATACCAGTCGTGGTGCACTAGATGGAGCAAGAAATAGCACAGTGAACCCACCAACGGGGATTAATCCCTGACCAACCGCGCATCAAGCGGGCACTTAACCACTGGGCTATATCCTGCCCCTGGAACAAAGAACAAAGAAGAATGTTTGGTCTCCAACACGAACCTGGGACTGGAACTGCTGCACAGCATATTGTATAGCCTCCTCAACATCCATCTCAAACTCAGACAGGATAGCACATACCATGCATGACCTTTGGTATATCAGTCATGCTGCACTGGCTTGAATGAGAAATAGCTCAATGGGCCCACTGATGGGTATCAATCCTAGAGCTACCGTGTATCTGGCGAGCTCTTTACCACTGGGCTACGTTCTGTCCCATATGCTATCTATTGCATATATCATGCTTTTTCAGGTTTTGAAACGGAATCAACTGCCTCTTCTATGCAAAACCTTCCTGCCGTGCTTGTAGAAAGTATTAGCGGCAGCATTGAAGAAGAAATGTCTTCCACTGGCAGCTCATCATCATCAGATGCTGCTTTCAGCACTACTGATCTGGGTTTCCAGGAAGATGGGGAAGTGGGTGCTCTTCAGGGGAGTTCTCAATCTCATGCCTTAGATCCTGAGCAGGTCAGAGATTCAGGTGGACCAGTTTGCTTCGAGCCAGACAGCCCCGAGAGTCTGAGATTGCAGGAACACATGGCAGCACAGTCGAGTTCACTCCCCATGATGCAGACCATCGCTGTTATACAGCTGTCCAACACGATAGACCTGTCTAGTGATTCAGGTATGGTGAAGAGTTTAAGCTGCTATTTTTTTACCGAACTGCCAAATGCAAATGAAAGTTGAATTCCACAATGACATTTCATAATGATGATTTCATTGCCAAAGCTAATTTGAAAATCAAAATATCAGTGTTAATAATGATTCTCATTAAATTGAATTTATTTTAGGCAGCTGCATCATGGATGATGGAAGTGGATATATATATCATATGTTTTTCTATTTTCACACCAAAATACTATGGTTTTGAATTAACTATTCCATCATGATCGTGATAATAATGTAATAATATGTGTCAGGGCACTTGAAAGTTGTTAGATGTTTTGGATTTTTTTTTTTTTTTTTGAGAGGTTGCACAAGTCCAGTTCCTACTCCCTGGACCTGAACTTGAATGAGTATATAACCCCCCCACTATTTTCTATTTTTCAGATTCTGATTTCGTTCAGTTGGACCAGAGTTCGTCGGAAGATAGTTTGTATGGGGATGACCCGCTGCAGTCAGAAGAGCAGTTGGGACACTGTGCGGCACCAGCTGAGTGTATCTCGGAGCCGATGGAGAAATCGCAATCCTCGGTCAGCTGCTGCTTCAGATTCATGCCTCAGGAGGAAGGTACGTGCTGTGCCGTCATGTAATGGGAGTGGTAGTGATGATAGGGATGTCGATGATGATAATGATACAGGGATGGGAAACCCCATTTCACACAACCATTACAAACAGCCACATCCTATCCATCCATCTCTCGCTCTGTCTGTCTGTCCATCCATCCATCCATCCATCCATCCATTTGTGTTTCGTAGGACGATCTTGAGCCTGTCATTTGCCCTGATGTGGATAATGAACCTGATGAAGTAAGTCTCTGATACAGCCTGTCCATGATCTCTCTGTGTCCATCCATCCATCCGTCTGTCCATCCATCCATCCATCCATCTATTTGTTTCATAGGACAATGTTGAGCCTATTATTCGCCCTGATGTGGATAATGAACCTGATGAAGTAAGTCTCTGATACAGCCTGTCCATGATCTCTCTGTGTCCATCCATCCATCTGTCCGTCCGTCCGTCCGTCCGTCCATCCACCCACCCATCCATCCATCTATCCATTTGTTTCGTAGGACAATCTTGAGCCTATCATTCGCCCTGATGTGGATAATGAACCTGATGAAGTAAGTCTCTGATACAGTCTGTCCATGATCTCTCTGTGTTCATCCATGTGTCCCTCCATCCATCCTTCCATCCATCCATCCATCCATTTGTTTCGTAGGACAATCTTGAGCATTTGAGCCTATCATTCACCCTGATGTGGATAATGAACCTGATGAAGTAAGTCTGATACAGCCTGTCCATGATCTCTCTGTGTCCATCCATCCATCCATCTGTCCATCTGTCCGTCCATCCATCCATCCATCCATCTATACATCCATCTATTTGTGTTTCATAGGACAAGAACCTGTTGTTCACCCCGACTCTGATAAGGAACTTGATGAACCAGACAGAGATACAACAGAATCTGCTGTCAGCCCTGACCAGATTAACAACTCTGATAAGGAACTCGATGAACCAGACAGAGATACAACAGAGTCTGCTGGCAGCCCTGACCAGATTAACAACTCTGATAAGGAACTCGATGAACCAGACAGAGATACAACAGAGTCTGCTGTCAGCCCTGACCAGATTAACAACTCTGATAAGGAATTTGATGAACCAGACAGAGATACAACAGAGTCTGCTGTCAGCCCTGACCAGATTAACAACTCTGATAAGGAACTCGTTGAAGCAGACAGAGATACAACAGAGTCTGCTGTCAGTCCTGACCAGATTAACAACTGTATTGAAGATGCTCAGAGCCAGAGTGATGTTAGGACCGCTGCTGCTGCTGTAACATACTATGACACAGACCAGTCCTCGATGAATGACCTTGGTGACGTGCCGCTCACTGCTGGACATGTGGGTCAACCGGACATCCAGAGACCACGCCGTGACAACAGCTGGACTCTGAATGGTGTTGGTCTGTTGATTGTCTTGGTCACCGTTGCCTTTGCCATTGGCCATACTATTGGTGGGTATAACAATTAAACATTGTCTCGACCAAGTTAAAACTGGCCTCGGTGACATCGTGGTTAGGCCATTGGTCTACAGGCTGGTAGGTAATGGGTTGAGATCCCAGTTGAGGCATGGGATTTTTAATCCAGATACCGACTCCAAACCCTGAGTGAGTGCTCCGCAAGGCTCAATGGTAAACCACTTGCACCGACCAGTGATCCATAACTGGTTCAACAAAGGCCATGGTTTGTGCTATCCTGCCTGTGGGAAGCGCAAATAAAAGATCCCTTGCTGCTAATCGGAAAGAGTAGCCCATGTAGTGGCGACAGCGGGTTTCCTCTCAAAATCTGTGTGGTCCTTAACCATATGTCTGACGCCATATAACCGTAACTAAAATGTGTTGAGTGCATCGTTAAATAAAACATTTCTTTCTACCAAGTTAACCTTTAGACTACTACTATTAATTGAAGTGGTGACAGCGGGTTTCCTCCCTCAATATCTGTGTGGTCCGACACCATATGTCCGACACCATATCACCGTAAATGAAATATGTTGAGTGCGTCATTAAAGAAAACATTTCCTTCCTTCCTCAGAATTTTTATGCTTGTTATTAAAGCTTTTTATTTTTATTTTATTTTAAAAGGATCTTTGTGTATTCACAACACCTGGATTGCCGGCCAACAAGCGAAGGAAAATGAACTACAACACAAACTAGCACGGCTGCATCATGACAATTTGCAACTTCGTCGGGAACAACAGGTATGTTTTTGAGTCCTAATAGCTGACGTTTTTATTAGTGCTAGCCAAGGTGTCATTAAGCAATGATGTACAAACTAAAAAATAACTGCTACCCACCTTCTTTACATTCCGGGGGCGGGACGTAGCTCAGTGGTACAGCGCTCGCTTGATGTGCGACTGATCTAGGATCGATTCCTGTCAGTGGGCCCCTTTGGGCTATTTCGCGTTCCTGCCAGTGCTCCACAACTCGTTTAACAAAGGCCTTGGTATATACTATCCTGTCGGTGGGATGGTGCATATAAAAGATCCCTTGCTGCTAATCGAAAAGAGCAGCCCATGAAGTGGCGACAGCAGATTTCCCCTGTGGTCTTTAACCATATGTCCGACGCCATATAACTGTAAATAAAATGTGTTGAATGCATTGTTAAATAAAATATTACCTTCCTTCTTTACATTACAACTACAGCATTCTACTGTGATTGTAAGAAAACGTTAAGCTAGCAATAGTAGGTATTAATGATTTTAGAAGTACTAAGCTTATTTCGTGAAATGGGGTCCTGGGAAAACTATGTTATTAATAAACAGTATTACTTTTATTATTTGTAGGAAAGACAAGAGGATAATCTGATGTTGAAATCTGAGCTGCAATTTGCAGAAAGTACTGTGGCAGTGCTACAAAAAGCGAAAGAAGAACTAAAGTCTCGGTTACAGGATGCAGAGAGCAACAGTGCCAAGTTACAGGCAGCTGTTACTCATCAGCAGAGATGGGAGGATGAACATCACAAGTTGCTGCAACTTATCGACAAGAAGAATTTGCTGGAAAAGGAAAATTCGGATCTGAAAGTGGAAATTGAAAAATTCAGACATGGATCACATCCAGGTTATGAAAAGGAGAAAGCAGATGCTCCGCACAGCCATAGAGAAGATGTCTTGGTGGGTTTGAAAAATGAAGTCAATCAACTGAAATTTGAGTATGAAGATCTTGGAGACGAAATTGTTCAACACACGTACAATTCAAATTCAGCCAGTACATTCACAGAATCTGAATCGACAGATTCATCCGCTGAAAACAAAGTCATCAACCAACTGACTGCTGATCTGAAAAATGAACGAGCTGAATCAGAGAAGTGGCGCCATCTTTACGAAGCCGAAAAGAAAAACAACTCCAAGGTTGATGCTCACAGCTGCATTACTCTTTGCAAGCAGCTGAACAGCTCCGTGAACCAGTACATAAATGTAACAGCCTTACTGTCAGCTCTACACAATGTGAGTCACTCGGTGGCAGACAGTGTGAAAGATATGAAGGACATTTTGTTCAGTGAGGTGAAGCAGAACTTTGAAAGTGTGAAAAAATCCATCTTTGAAGAAGAGTCGGAGCCAGAGACTGGTTACCATGGTGAGCATGATGATGATGATGATGATGATGATGATGATGATGAAAAGCCTGACACAAGCTCTAATAAAAGGCACTGGATAAATACTGTAAGTGAGGTCCTTAACAAGACCAGGAACTCGGTAGTGAATGTCAGCAGACAGATTCAGGACACCTGGGTACATGTGAAAAATCTGTCCGAGTCATTCTGGAAGAAGTACGAGCCATCGTTTGTCGAAGCTGCTAACAAAATGTCTAAGAAGGTTGCAGATATGGGAAGGAAGTTCAAAGACAAGATCGAGAAAAAGGCTTCCAGATGGTTCAAGAGACATTCTAACCACGATGAAAGATGGCAGAAGAAGACCCAGTCTAAAATGGAGAAACCATTCGGAAAGAAAAATGATGGCGATAATTCTAAGACATCATCTGAGCACATGAATGATGAAAACTTTCGAAATGAATGGGATGAGAGGACTGGAAGGGAGGAGCTCAGAGATGAGAGGTACATGATGAAGGCGTTTGTAAAAATAGTCAAGAAGATGGACAGGATTACTGTAAAGAAACACAGCCGTATGAGTTCCGGTGACATCAGCAAGATGTGTGCCATGTTCAGCAGGTTTGCCAGGATGTGGGATGTGGACAAGTGGCTGAGCGACACTAACAGGGCGTGGTTTATCTGCCAGAGTGAGTGGTGGGCCGACAGACGGGATGGCATTAAGAGAAACCTGAGAGGATGTGGACATTGTTTGAAGGATTGGCAGTTAGACTGGGAACCATCAAGTTTTCAACGTGGATCCCAAAAGAATCACAGAGGAGGAAAACGGTCTCAGAGATGTGGTCAAGGGAATAAGAAAATGTCCAGAAATTGTAATGAGAAAAATCAGAATAAACACCATGACACCAGTCAGCATCAGCCCAAATACCACCAGGAAGATAACACTGAGTATCATGAAAGACGACCATATCACCATGACAATAGGCATAAATTCAAACACGAGCATCACTACAAGCATGGCAACAAGAGACATCACCACCACGAGGGAAATCCTCATCACCATCACTACTACCATGAATCTGAATTCTGGGAAGAACATTATGACCCTGCAAGTCTTCATGATGATGTCAAGACTATGGAACACCTTGAGGATCCCAAGGAAAATCCTCAACACCATGACTACCACCACAGATCTGAGTTCTCGGAAGGAGATGACCCTGAAAGTCTTTATGATCATGTGGAGAATATGGAACACTTTGAGGATACAATCTTTTGGAATCTGCCCAAGGATGGCTGTAAGAAGCATAACAAGACATTCTGGTGGGAAGAGCAACAAGACTGGTATCTGGAGCTGGGTAAACACCGACTGGCACAGCTCGAAGATGAGCACAAATCTGACTGGATGTTTGACAGGGCGGCCGACAGGAAAATTAAACGTAGCAGCACATCGCAAGCCTCACAGAAAACGTTCGCTAAACCAGTAGATCAGGAGTTTCGTACAGCGTATATTGATCCAAAATCAGAATGGCTATTCTCTCGGGCAGATGACCGAGACTTTCGCCGCTCCGCGCCCGAGAACTGGTATTTCGAAAGATCTGAGTATCGCACGAAAAAGAATAATTTTAATTTCGACAGCTAAGGACTGAAGTTGGAAAATATTATTTTTATATGCTGGCTTCAATTTGTAATTTTGAGTGCACAACCATTCCAATCATGACTAAATTCATCATGATAGAACATTTAAGTGTTGATCATGTTTTTGGGGTATGATATTTTCGATTGTTAAAGACTGAAGTTGGAAAATATTATTTTTTATATGCTAGCTTCAAATTAATTTTTTTTTAGTACATAACCGTTCCAATTTTGGTGAAAAACATTTTGGTTGAACATTTAAGTGTTAATCATGTTATAGGAGTATATTTTAAATTGACACTGGCTTCTCATTAAAATCAATCATAATGCATGCTTTATTTTGTGGCCACTCACTTCAGTGGTATTGTGAGGTTGTTTACCGGTACTTACTTCCCATAAAATATTTTTAAAATGAAGGAATGTTTCAAATTATATATTTATTACAATATAACAGTAATGTTTGATAGTGGTGTACGAACAGCTAAATTATGTGTGAACTATTAAGCTGACAGCTCGAACCTGGAGCCAATTTCACAAACCATCTTAAGTTCCTGTTTACGAGTAGCAGTTACACCTGTCATACATTTACTTGTGTTGGTTATCTACTTTTGGCATATAATTTTATTATTACGGAAGATGAAGCTTTGTAAGCAGGCTGCGAATTTAACATTATCCTGCGCTTCTTTAAATCCCTATTTCTCGCTCCAGCCAGTGCACCACGACTGGTACATCAACGGCCGTGGTATGTGTTATCCTGGCTATGGGATGGTGCATATAAAAGATCCCTTGCTGCTAATCGAAAAGAGTAGCTCATGCAGTGGCTACAGCGGGTTTCCTCCTTCAATATCTGTGTGGTCCTTAACCATATGTCCGACGCCATATAACCGTAAATAAAATGTGTTGAGTGCGTCATTAAATAAACAATTTCCTTCTTCAAATCCCAGATTTTGGGTCAGAAGCGTAAGATTATGAAAAGGAATCCCAAAATATCTATAATTAAATCATGTTTATGATTCTGGTCAGATCCTAAAATATTTCTCCAAATCAGTGCATGGTATTAAAGGACGAAAGAAGATGAAATATGTATACTTTAAACTATATTTAGTTTCTATTAGCAGTAAAATGAATTGTCGTTTAGTTGTGGATATAATTTACATTCAAATTAAACTAGGCATACAATGTTTTGTGAAATTGGTCTCTAGTACATGGGGACATATGATCCAGTCAAACACTGCTACATGGGGACATATGATCCAGTCAAACACTGCTACATCTGACAGATTCATCTGTTGAATGATTTTTGTTTCTTCTAAACTATATACAGGCAGAAGGAACCTCAAGTATTTCAAATTACAGTATTTTAGTCTTTATCTTTATTATTAAAACGGTTTATTGATAATGATGCACTGTATTACTGGCCAGTGGTATAGGAAGTTGACAAAAAGTGGAGGCACACACACACAAACACACACACACACACACACACATATATATATATATATATATATATATATACAAACCATCGCTGCTGCTACTGGATTAAAAAAAGTGGGGGCACATGCCCCCTTGCCCCAGATACCCCCCCCCCCCCCCTCAACTCGCTTTCTACACCAGTGCTGGCTCTTCTGATATAGCATGATTCAAAAAATAAAATAATATTAATTACAATATATCCCACATGTACCAATGCACTTGGTAATTTCTGTGAAAGTTTGGGGTGGGATGTAGCCCAGTGGTAGAATGCTCGTCTGATGCACACCCCGTGTAGGATCAATCCCCATCAGTGGGCCCATTGGACTATTTTTCATTCCAGCCAGTGCACCGTGACTGGTATATCAAAAGCCATGGTATGTGCTATCCTGTCTTTGGGATGATGCATATAAAAGATCCCTTGCTGTTAATGGAAAAATGTGGCGGGTTTCCTCTCTAAGACTTTATGTCAAAATTACCAAATGTTTGACATCCAATAGTCGATGTTTAATAAATGAATGTGTTACTGTGATGTCGTTAAATGAAACAAACTTTAACTTTCATTATTAGTCTCCTACTGGCCCAACAGGAGAGGACTATATGTTTCGTATGTTTCGTCCGTCTGTCTGTCTGTCTGTCCCACATATAGTTTTTCTTATGTTTTTTCATAATGCTTCAAGATACTGAGCTGAAAACATTTATATATATTTATCATAAACTGTTACATACCAAGTTTGACTTTCATGGTAATTTACTCAGCTTTTCACATAGAGTTATGGTCCTTGAACTTAGGAGATAAGAAATATGTCCATGATAAATAAATAAATAAATGTGCTCTAGTGGTGTTGTTAAACAAAGCAAACATTTAATTTTAACCTCACTTTTGACACTATATATAATCTTCTGTATATATCCATTATTCTTTGCCTAGAGGAAGTATGTTATATTGGATGAAACATAATAAATATACTGCAGTTTTTTACTTTTGTAACAGTGCAAAATGGAAAGAGTGCCAATATAAGATATTGTACAAAATGAATATGCATACAGAAAATTAATATGCATTACAGAAAATTAATATGCATTACAGAAAATTAATATGCATTACACAAGAATCTGTGGAATGTAATACTAACTATGGTATAAGATTAAAGAGATCATGAAAAAAACCCTCTTCATTTTAGTGACATCTGAATGCTATATATGTTTTTGTTTTATTTATTTGACATTTGCAACCTAATTTGCTTGTAACTTAACACTTTTGTTTACTTGATGTTTTGTTTATAGAAGTGTAATTATATTGATTTTTTAGATTACATGCCTGTACTGAATTATATAGCCATCATGGCCGTAGCTAGGATTTTTTGTTGGGGGTGTGTGGTGGGGACAACTGAGTAGTTAATAGTCTAAAACTCCTTAAACGGTTAAGAAGAGAATTTTCTTCAAGTATCTATAATGCGACCCCCCCCCCCCCCCCCCCCCACCGCTAGCTACAGCCCTGGCCATTTTTAACTAAGAATATTTTGTTTGTTCTTGAAGTTTGTTGACATCCAAAAATGTATATATACTAAACACAAAAAAAATAAAAAAATAAAATTAAAAACAAAAAAAAGAAGCAAATTTAATATAATTTTCAGCTGCAACATTAATTTATTAATGTTTATTTTAATATTTCTATACCAACCCACAACTAAACTTGACAAAGTTTTTCAGTAAAACAAATAACCAAATTTAATTTAATTAAACATTTTGATTGAATTTGAGAAATATATTAAAGGCGCAGACCGTTATTTCAGCCCGTGAAAACATGTACACTAAGTTTAGTTAGTCTACAAACCTGCAACACACATTTGGATAAGGTTATTTAATAGGTGTATGAAAATTAATATTCTAAATAATAAAATTTTAGTACTTCTAATTGAAATTATCAAAAAATCCAGCTTTAACAGTAAAAAATCGTAGTAGTGTTTAAAAGCTAGAGTCTGTCACTTTAATAAAATAATTATTTTAAATGTTCTCTGTGATATACATGTGTTCGTTTTTAACAGTCCCAGTGTCTTATATTCTTGTTAATATACCATACACAAGTTTATAACAGTATATAAATAAATACTGTACACATTGATACATGTATGTAAAAAAATATTAAAACTTGATCTTTGTTTCACACCCAATTGCCATTTGTGCTGGGGTGTCGTTAAACATTCATTCATAAATACATTTGTATCTATTTTGGGTGATGTGTTTTGTTTCTTATTTAGAGTTAATTTTACATTTTGGTGTATAGTTAATTTGTTTTGTTTGTTTATTAATTCTGTTTGTTTTTTGTGTTTATTTTTATCTATGTTCTTGTCTGTCAAATTATTTGTATTATTTTGTCTTGGATTAATTACATCTTAAGTAGCTTTGTGTTGCTGTGCTATATTGTGTTTTGACTTCTAGGCATAATTGATTTTGTTAAAAAAGTTTTAGGATTTTTTTATTGCTAATACTAAATACCCGTAGATAAAGAAACAAAAAACTATTACTGTGGTCTGTTTTTCTTTTCATTAAATACTTGCCGTCTTTTTCTTCTCTCCCTCCACGCTCTCTCTCTCTCTCTCTCTCTCTCTCTCTCTCTCTCTCTCCGTCCTTGTTGGGGATGGGACGTAGCCCAGTGGTAAAGCGCTCTCTCAATGCACGATCGGTCTGGGATCGATCCCCGTCTGTTGGCCCATTGGGCTATTTGTCATTCCAGCCAATGCACCACGATTGGTATATCAAAGGCCGTGGTATGTACCTCTGTCCGTGGGATGGTGCATATATAAAATCCCTTGCTGCTAATCGAAAAGAGTAACCCATGAAGTGGTGACAGCGGGTTTCCTCTCAATATGTGTGTGGTGCTTAACCATATGTCTGACGCCATAAATACAATGTGTTGAGTGCATCGTTAAATAAAACATTTCTTTCCGTCCTTGTTGATTAAATAATGGTCACGATCTTATCAATGATCACTATCCACTGGTTTTATCGAAGCTGACCGCAATAAAGAGGTAAAAGACTGATCATTGTACATAGTCATATATCTGTACATGACAGTAGCCAATTTGGGGGGGGGGGGGGGTAGGTCGACCCTCCCTACCGGTGGCTTTTATTTTTCAATATGCCCCAGGGGGTGTATTTTTCAATATGCCCCCGGACACCCCCTAAGTAACTCGAGTGCTTCGCGCCTCACCATAAGCCGATGTGTTTGCACAGAATAGACATGGCTGGATTGCCCCGTTTACCCACGTGGTCATAGGCGTACGGGCTTCCATTTTGGGAGGCAGGACGATTTTTTCATATTAGCATTACTGCCAGAAAGCTATAATATACTCAAAAGAAGAAACGCAAAACCACATTGTCGTAACATTTGGAGAATTGATTTAATTATTGAATGGTGAGTCCGATAATTACCAAATGTTGCAGGATTGTTCACAATTCACTCTAGTCCATTGTGAGTAAGTGATAGGACACACCTGGGTTCTGTCGGGTTTCTTTCTGTAGTATGTGTATTAGTGATTAATATGTGGATTTTTTTTGTATCACTTAACTCGAAAATGATTGATGTAAAGGTATTTGACGTCAAACATAGGATTGTTGTGGTATTAGAGCGGGACTCGTTGCCTACCGTTTGGTAGTCAGGAATTGCCAAAAAAAGACATAGGTTGGTCTCTGACTAATGAGAGCGTGTTTATGTCCAAATGTCCGTCTAGCTCTCTTACAGTCAGAGTACTCGGGCTACGCCTGCCCATTGAAGCAACCAGAGTACGGATGACGTCCCGGGGGATGGTGGCCCACTCGGCCTGCAAGGCTGCTGCCAGCTCGGGCAGGGTCTGGGGCTGTGGTTGTCGCTGTCGGAGGCGTCGGTCCAACTCGTCCCATAGATGCTCAATTGGGTTCAAATCCGGTGATATCGATGGCCAAGGAAGGACATTAATGTTGTTGTTCTGTAGGAAAGCCGTTGTGAGACGTGCTGTGTGAGGCCTGGCGTTGTCATGTTGGAACACTGCGTTGGCGTTGGCCATAACTGGAACGATGTGTGGCCGGAGGATCTGGTCAATGTAGCCCTGTGCATTCAGGTTGCCCTGCACGTGGACCAGGTCAGTTCTGCCAGTGTGTGAGATGGCTGCCCACACCATGACACTACCCCCGCCGAATCTGTCCACTTCCTGCACGCAGTTTGCCGCATAACGTTCACCACGACGCCTATACACGCGACATCTTCCATCATGACGTCGGAGCAGAAATCGGGACTCGTCACTGAACCACACCTGTCTCCATCGCAGTTGAGGCCATTGTCGATGAATCTGGCACCACTGCAGTCGGAGTCGACGGTGTTGTGGTGTTAAGATAACACCTCGAACTGCTCGAACTGGACGTCTGGCACGAATTCCTACCTCACGTAGGCGGTTCCGTACGGTCTGGTCGGATATCCTGCGCAAACCTGGTATTGCTGCGGCTGTGGAGGTGGCAGTAGTCAATCGTTCCCGAAGGTGGCGTACCCGGATGTAGCGGTCCTGCCCGGGGGTAGTGACCCGTGGTCGACCGGATCTAGGGAGGTCACGTGTTGATCCATGTTGCTGGTAACGGTCCCACAGTCTGGAGATGGTGCATGGGGACACATGGAATGCCCTGGCAACGGCCGTTCTGGATTCGCCTGCGTCTAGTCGGCCGATGGCATTGTTTCTCTGCGGTTCACTGAGACGTGGCATGTCCTGGATTGTCAACTGTCGGCCAGATACAGAGGCCAGGCAAGCGAACACCCTGCACTTTTATACTGTCGGTGTTCATGTTGCACGTGCAGACAACGCACGTGCAGTGGTGACATGGTTTGCACGTGGCTGCGTTTTTGCGAATATTCACATTTTGGAACTTTATTGTACAGTAGCTGCGTTTTATCGAATGTAACCGTGGGAATGTGTTTGGGACATGCAATGACCTTATATTCACAAAGCATGAACCGGTAGGAAACATAAAATCGGAGTTATAACCCATTTGTACCCTTTTGCGTTTCTTTTTTTGAAGAGTATATATACTGAACAAAATAAGAAACTTCCGCAAACTTTGCTTGAACATAACTTGATGAAAACAAACCGGGGGAATAATTGTTATATATGCGTTTTAAAGAGTGTTCCATGATGCATCGTTTGGTGCAAAAATCATGACCATAGGTTAACAAAAACTGGGAGAAATTTGGACCAAGTGTGGTAGGGGTTAAAAAAAACCCAACCCACTTAATAACGGGTATGACCACCTCTTGCAGTGCATCGCAGGCGCATAGAATTGACTAAAGTGTTGATTTCTGCCTGTGGAATATTGTTCCATTCCTGAATGAGCTCTTGACGAAGTTCGTTGACGTTAGCGGGTGGGTTGGGACGACGCCTCAATCGTCTATCCAGACTATCCCAGACATGCTCGATGGGGTTGAGATCAGGACTTTTAGCGGGTCAGTAATCAATGAAATCAATGTTATTTGTCCTAAGAAAATTTACAGCGTCTCTAGCTGTATGAGAGGTGGCATTATCATGCTGAAAAATCGAGATGTTGGCGTTGTTATGGAACAGAGGAATGACGTGATGAGCGAGAATGTCATCGGGGTAACGTTGAGCATTTAAATTGCCACCAATGACGACTAGTGGTGAACGATAACCATGGGCAATGGCTGCCCAGACCATGACAGAACTCCCACCCCCGAAACGATCTCGTTCAAGAACACAACAGTCAGCATAGCGTTCATTTCTCCTACGGTAGACGCGCACCCTGCCATCACCACGTTGTAAAGAAAATCTGGATTCATCCGAAAAAAGAACGGTATTCCAGCGTCGCCGTATCCAACGAGTGTGTACACGTGCCCAATTAAGACGATTTAGACGATGACGTTGCGTTAAAACGCATCCGCCATAAGGACGTCGTGCATGTAAACCGTTCTCCCGCAGACGATTATGAACAGTTTGCCCACTGATTCGGTTATTATGAAGCCCAGGTGTGTTAGCAGCAGTAGTAGTGGCAGTTTGGAATCGATTGCGCAAATGCGTGTTCATGATATAGCGGTCTTGACCATGCGTTGTAACACGCGAACGTCCACGACGTGGCAAGTCGTTGGTGCTTCCTGTCTTACGCGAAGATTTCGTATCGCTCGACTAGAACTCCCAACATGCCTTGCAACGTGTTCTGTCGACATGCCAGCATCAAGCATGCCAATCGCCCGTTCGCGTAAATTATTGGGTATTCTTGGCATACTAAAAATGCTACAATGTTAAAAACGTTAATTTTTTTTACACATTTTGAAGCGTTTTCGTTCACTTGACAACAATGTCAGTACGACAAGCAAAAGTAATTGACCGAATACTATACGGGACATGTCGAACCATGCATGCACGTGCAAATTGAATTTCACGTTATCGACAATTAACAGTGCAAAAATAATCGATAAAATTAATGAATCCTGATAATACAGCTCAAGGCTAATACTACCTATATAATTTCATTACACAATGAATTCTTTAACACAACAAATACTATATGTACAAATCGGAAGTTTCTTCTCTTTTTTTTTTTGTTCAGTATAGTTGCAAACGATTACACCTAATATTGTGGGTACAATGATGGAAATACATGGTGAAATGTATTCAGGCCAGCTCATTTTGCCCGAACTTTTTTCTATTGTTTTTGTTTAATTTGAGGATTTTCTCTGCAGGTGGTTGTTATACATGGTTCTTATTTTATTAGATTCGGTTATATCATTATACAGGACTCTTACACTTAAAAATAAGGTTTGTCAAGTGGTTGTTATACATGGTGCCCGATTTACCAGGTTCCATTGCGTCTTTGCACAGGTCCACTGAAGGATATCGCTGTACACAACACTGATTTAAATCTCACCCCAACCTTTAAACCGGTGACATAATAATTGTTAAGTGTGTGCCCTTTAGGATATCTAGACCAGCAACAAATACTTTAGAAAGTTCAATATCCTAAAGGATATTACACAAATATGAGTTTTTATTTTAAGTTAATGTGCTCACAACATAGCCCATTTGTCGTATCTTTGTAGAAAAGGAATAAAGAAGGAAACGAAAAAACAAATCACATTTTTATTTCAGTTCTTCGGATTAATGTTAATAAAAGGTATATAAATGCATGTTAGTTCAATTTACAGTACATCATTACATTTAAAAATATCAATATATATATATATATATATACATATATATATACATATACATATACATATACATATATATATACATATATATATACATACATACATACATACATACACACACACATACATGTTGTCTCAGCATGTGACCTATACAATTGTTTTAACAATCTTGTGGATTTGTTTGTTGGTGTATATAGAGAAACCCCTCGAAACCGGACACCCTTGGGACCAAGACAAATGTCCGGTTTTAAGAGGGATCCGGTTTGGAGAGGTTTATATATATAGGTGGGTCAAATAAGTGATGTTTTGGGCCACAAGTGGGACACTGATTGTTAAGTGTGACCAGAATGACCAGATCCCGTTCTTAAAACACTGTAAAAGTCGGGACAAGTCCTGTTTTAATGTAGTTTTACCAGTACAAATAACATGTTGTCGCAGTATAAAGACAGCTAGTCTTAAATAAGCTGGGGCCTAATTCACAAAGCTCTCTTAGCCTTTACTAGACAAAAAAGCATCCTCTTGCAAGTCTTTTTGCATTGCACTGCGAGATCGCAAAGTTGCGAGAG
Organism: Gigantopelta aegis; assembly: GCF_016097555.1. Taxonomy (NCBI): domain Eukaryota; kingdom Metazoa; phylum Mollusca; class Gastropoda; order Neomphalida; family Peltospiridae; genus Gigantopelta; species Gigantopelta aegis. The sequence continues at coordinate 17,386,955 of NC_054700.1, read as the reverse complement.
TTTAGTGAATTAGGTGCCTGGTCAGTGGCGGATTATTAATAAATCCATGTACTCTAGAGATGTCGTTAAACAAACCATAACTTTAACTTTTATCTGAACAGTTTATTAATCATCGGCTAGTGAAATATCAAACATTTTGGTAATCTGAGATATAGTCGGAGAGGAAACCCGCTACCTTTTTCCCATTAAGATCTATTATATGTACAGGTCATCTCATCTCATAGACAAGATAGCACATACCACGACCTTTGATATACCAGTCGTGAGGCACTAGTTGGGATGAGAGGAAAAAGAATATCAGAAAATGGATCCACTGAGGTTAATCAATATTAAATCAGGCACGGCGGAAACAAGTAAACATTGAGAGGGCTGACTGAGATCGCGTGCACAAAGCAAAGTTTCTAGGGGGTTTGCAGGTATGCTCCTTCGTAAAATGTTGAAAACTAGATGTCCTGAAATGTAATTTCCTGCATTATATTTTACGAACAAAAATACTTTTGATTCAGAATTATTTCAGAGGGATAGAGCACCACCCCCGGCTACCCCCTGCTCCGCCGGGGTTTTGCTTGTATGCTCCCTCGTAAAACTTTGAAAACTAGATGTCCTGAAATGCAATTTCTTACATTCTACAAGTAAAATTCATCTCTGCTTAAGATTTACCACCAAAATATATTTTTGATTCAGAATTATTGAGAGGGCTACAGCACCACCCCAGCCCCCCCTGCTCCGCCGTACCTGCTAAAACGACCCAGAAACATTGTACAGAAAATGGCAATGAAAATAAGTTATACTGCATGCATCATGTTCGTTGTGTAGCATACCGTTAATCCCGTAATAAGGTTTAAACGAACCACTGAACTTACTAAACCCAGTTTTGAGAGTCTGCCTATCCTTCTGTTTAGCCATCTGCCTACCCAAAATCCCAAACCCCACTCCGGTTCAGTGTAAAATTCCCTCAGTCGCTCATCGCCATAGTAAAGATTTTACTTCTGTTTCTTCGTCTGTCTGATAACGTCCTTGCTATCGGTCCCATCCGATTTGCTTTCATGAATACCTTTGTTAGACTTTCTGTCGGTATTTAGCCGACTACCTGCAACTTTCTCGTTTCCCAATTCGTCAACGCTCTGCCTTTTGCAATAAGGTGGCGAATTTTGTCTTTGGACGCGCAACATCTCTGGTGTTAACATTGCATCTGGTTTCACTTCCAGCTTGTTGCTTCTGATATCATTCTTGTCCCGATTTCCTTTTCTTTGAACCATTTCTTTTGTTCTTCCATTGAAAACACGTGGCTTAATTCCATGGGCGTCCCGTGTTTTAACCTCTTTATATCTTGGTAGATCTTTTCCGTTACGTCCAGTGTTCGCATGTGCCTTAATAGTTCCACCCTTCTCTGTTTCGCTACTGTTATTTCTTGATGGATCATTTCCATTAGAGTTTGGAATGATCGCATCGTTTGTGTGATTGGCTGCACGTTCCAAATATTTTGTCTTGTGACCAAGGACGGCGAATCTCTCAATCAGGATGTCATCCTGCTTTCCATCCGTGGTTCGAGAATCTTGATCTTGTGGTACAACGTTTATGCTTTGGTCTTCCATTCGTACTAGTATTTCTTTGTTGATCTCCAATAGTTTTTGTGATTTCTGAAAAACGAAGATCACGTTTCATAAATATGTCTACCGGGGGTGCAAAGCAATTTACGGTAATATGTATCCTAGGTAACAAAGATCACATAATTTACACATGCAAGTGTGTATCCAAGTATAAAATTAAAGCTGTCCTCCAGACCACCCCACCCATCATTTTATATCATCGTTTCAATGGAGCTGCGTTTTTACTATCAAGTTGAGTGCTTTGTACCTATTGCACAGGTCAGACCTAAAGACAAATGTGTATTTCCAGTCCCCCTACCCTAACTGGGAAAAACGGCAAACCCTATTTGTTTTCGATTTCGTATTAACATGTAGATACCGGATTCCGTGGCGCAGTGGTGAAGTCATCGGATATAAGGCTGGTAGGTACTGGGTTCTCACCCCAGTACCGGTGTAACAGCCCAAAATATACCCCCGCCAAACTATACCCGGGGTTAAGGTGGGCTAGCCTGTTTTATACCCCTAATCCTAACCCTGACCCTCATTATTTTATTACTAACCTGTATACAAAATAAATAAATAAATAATAATAATAAATGCAACTGTTGTTTTTATAAAAATAAAACAATTACAGGTTAGAAATTTTAGAAGATATTTCGATATTCTCTTGCCCAAAATATATAAACTATGATGGAAAAAAAAACACCTCTGGACATTGATATACAGACTAGAGAGGTATATTCTGGGCTAGCCTGTTTTATACCCCAGGGTATATTCTGGGCTAGTCCAGTTTATACCCCGGGTATAGTTTGGCAGGGGGTATATTTTGGGCTGTTACACCGGTTCCCACCCAGAGATAGTTTAACGACGCTGTGGGTGGGTGAAAGGCCACTACACCATCTTCTCACTCACTAACCACTAACAACTATCCGCTAACCCCTCTGTCCGGGATAGGCAACCCAGATAGCCGAGGTGTGTGCCCAGGACAGCGTGGTTAAACTTTAATTGGCTATAAGCCCAGAAATAAGTTGAAATGAATGAATAGCATGTAGATACATAACATTTTATCTAGACTTGTACGGGTAAATATAGTGAAAAATATAATAAAATAAAGCCGAGCTACCCTACGTCATTTTTAATGCCTATGTAGCGCCCAACCCCGAAAACATCAATATGGTGCATAGCCGAATATTGCATTTTTGCACGACTATCTAAGATAGAGATCACAGCCAAATAGCGTTAGAAAAAAGATATTCATTATAACAATAAATTAACAAACGAAAACACCTCCCACACCCACCCACCCCAAAAAAGACCCATAAAAAAAAAAAACCCAACCCAAAACAAAACGAGCATATAATATATTTTTTTTGGTAAAAACTGAAAACAATTCTTAAAAACCACACTTGTTCTGCCTTCATATACTGTCGTTCGGTGTTTTTCAACTGCTGCTGGAGTCGCTGGATGTTTACTCGGAGCTTGCTGTTCTGGGCCTGTTGAAAACAAACGAATGACCATGATATAACATAGTACAAATCCCAACCCTCTATTCGTTATTACAACTCTATATGAACTGCAGGTAGCAGCAGCCATTATACATTTAAAGTTTGTCTTAAACACCACTAGAGCACATTGATTTATTAATCATCGGCTACTGGATCTCAAATATTTGGTAATTCTTACTTTATAGTCTTAGAGAAGAAACCCGCTACATTTTTCTAGTAGTAGTATGGGATCTTTTATATGCATCATCCCACAGACAGATTAGCACACATCACAGGCTTTGATATACCAGTAATGATACACTGGCTGGAGTGAGAAATAGCCCAATGTTCGACGAGGATCAAACAAAGGTATCAACATTATATAAACATTTAAAAGTTAAATTAAAACTGTGTAAAAAGCTAAGCAAACATATAAATACCATAGGTAAGTATATTAAAATTTCGAATACAATCCATGCAACATTTCGCAAAAACTTCAAAATAAGTTCAGAGGGTTGCAGTTATGTCCGGTATCTTACCGTATGTCCATATTTACTTAGCAATAGCTGTTTAATATAATCATATATTATGGGATTTTCGTGTAATATACTAGTATATTGTTTATATTAATTGGCTTTATAGTTGATATATTCTTCCTTCTTCATATCTTCCATGAAAAAACGAACTATGGTTTTTAATAATATCTTCCATGAAAAAACGAACTATGGTTTTTACAAAAAGTAAAAACAAAAGAAAAAAGTTCTTAGGCTAAACAGAATAATATGTGTTGTTCCGATTACATTAGCCAGAGAAATTAGGGAAGGTAGGTAGGTAGGTAGGTAGGTAGGTAGGTAGGCTCATTTTGTTTTAAAAGGCAAATTCTTTAGGGTAAGTAGCTAGGCATTTTATTAACTTTTTTTTAAGACTGAAATATTTTATATTAAGATATATATGTAGCAAAAGAGCAAGGTTTTTCAAAACGAACGCAATTTAATTCTCAATTGAATATTGTGCAAAAGGTAACCAAAAAATCCGTTTGTTGGTGATTTAGACTCGGTCGGACGGCTTTTTTTAAAATTTTTATTTTATTAAAAATGTTAGGGTCACACCGTTTTTCTAGGGACGGTCGGGTAATCGGAACAACAACTATTATTTTGTTTGGCCTTATTTATGAAACCCTTCCCCCTCCCCCCTCCCAAATTAACTGAAGTACCTCTAGCGACAAGACTGGGTTGGTGACGTTATCGGTGTTCCTGGAAGGAGTGTGGTGGTCGCTACACCACTGTAGTTTGTGGTCCGTGGCACACAGACACTCGGATTCAGAAATCACCCTGAGTCGGACACCTGCTGAGTAGCCACTCGTGTAACCTAGAACACAAATAACCTGGTTTTGGTAAATATGTTAAAACTATTGATAAATATGCACACACCCCTTCCCCCCCACAGAAACCCCCAAAGAAACAAAGAAACAAAAAACCCCCCAAAAAACCAACAACAAACAACAACAATCAAACAAAAACAAACAAGAAAAACAACCCCAAAACAAACAACAACCATCAAATGGTAAATATGCCAAAACTATTGGTAAATATGCAAAAGCTATTGGTAAATATAATGGTAAATACGCTAAAACTATTGGTAAATGTGCTAACATTATTGATCAGTATGTTGTTTAAAACCACTGACCATGATCAAACTATTGGTAAATATGCTAAAACTATTGGTAAATATGCTAAAACTATTGGTAAATATGCTAAAACTATTTGTCAATAATAGGCCTACTAAAGCCATGTATCTGGAGTCGCTTAATATAGGTCGTTTGGGGGGCGGGGGGGGGGGGGGGGGTGTGTACGTGGCCACTAAATACAGGTAGCTGCAAAAAAAGTGTGACTAATTTAAAACGAAAAACAAAATTGAAAACAAATGCTGAGCTTTCATAAAACAAAATTCGTTCCCCTGTTTTCTTGAATAATTTGGTATAACATCTCCTGAATTGGTGTAAATATAGGCAAGAAATGTTCTCACCCATACCGTGTCCGACAGCCACACCAACAGTCGTACAGACGTTCAGACAGACGAAAAGGGCTTTCCAGTTTATTCTGTCCCAAGCGAAAATGCATGGAGAGACTGGTCTACTGCGGACCGGCATTTTAGAAATCGTTTCTAAACATTTGATGAGCTGATTCCTTTTGAAGTCTTTCTCGAAAATGTTCGGGTCTTCTTCGACATCTGTGAATGAAATATTATAGTGTTTTATGAACAGCAGTTCGTGTGTGTGTCTCTGTCTCTGTCTCTGTCTCTGTCTCTGTCTCTCTCTCTCTCTCTGTCTCTCATTCCCCATATCTCTCTTTCTCTCTCCCCCTTTCTCTCTCATTCTCTATCTCTCTTTATCTCTCTCTGTCTCATTCCCCCTTCTCTCTCTCGCTCTGTCTCCCCTCTCTATCTCTCTCTCTCTCTCTCTCTCTCTCTCTCTCTCTCTCTCTCTCTCTCTCTTCTCTCTCTCTCTTTATTTTATGTTTCTATGTTTGGAAGCAAAATAAGCAACATACATGTACGCGCTTACGTCAACAGGTATTTATTGCTTTAAATTTCTTTCTCATGCACGCACGAACACACGCACACTGATTCTTCCTTACTCATATTTGTGGTAGCACGATATGCGCATGTAAGCTACGCCTACCTCTACAGGTATGTATTGCAGTTGCTTTACATTTGACCTCTTCATTTTCACTAATAGACATAGGACTCTGCAACACTTCTATATCGGATTGGTCATCTTTTTCCTGAAAACAAAAAACAGATGTTACATAAATTATGCATGATTTACAATATGGGCATGGATAATATTAATAATATTATTCTGATTAAAATCTGGTATATATGCAAACAAACAAACATCAATATATATATATATATATATATATATATATATATATATATAATCCATGCCCATATTGTAAATCATGCATATATATATATATATATATATATCTATGAATTGGAACTAAACTGACTTGGAACTTAAGCTGGATTGAATAGAACTAAACTAAAGCGTATACCATATCCGAGTGGTATATAAAGTTACCTATCTCGCTCGGACAAAATGAAAAATTACAAAAATTATACTCATGTTGGTCCAGACGCGTGTAGACCTACGTGTAATTTTGAGATGATGATGATGATGATAAGTAATGATGATGATAAAGAAAATAAATAAATGATTACGTCTGTGATCATTTCCCATTCTGTTAAATCATCAGTCATGGTTTCCCGCTGGTTTTTCTGTTGTCTGGAACGAAACAAAAATGTTTTGGTTTGTTTAACGACACCACTAAAGCACATTGATTTATTAATCATCGGCTGTTGGATGTCAAACATTTGGTAATTTTGACATATAGCCATCAGAGGAAAGGAAATAAGGAAATATTTTATTTAACGACGCACTCAACACATTTTATTTACGGTTATATGGCGTCGGACATATGGTTAAGGACCACTCAGATATTGAGAGAGGAAACCTGCTTCATGGGCTACTCTTTTCGATTAGCAGCAAGGGATCTTTTATATGCACTTTCCAACAGACAGCATATATACCACTGCCTTTGATATATATACCAGTGGTGGTGCACTGGCTGGAAAGAGAAATAGCCCAGCGGGCCCACTGACGGGGATCTATCCCAAATAGACCGCGCATCAAGCGAGCGCTTTACCACTGCCCCTCAAACGTACCAATTCAGTCGTGGTAAGAAAAGCCATACACAGGTACCCGAGACACTTATTGATTTTGTTTTAATTAATAATACCATATAATTGATAATTCCGCGTATGTTCATGTTTTATTTATTAAGTAGGCTACTGTGTGCTGTATCAAACAACTGGGATTATCTTTATTTTCAAAATAGATCAATATCGTGATTATGGTTTCCTAGGACTCGAAATGGGAAGGGTACAGCGCTCGCTCGATGCGCGATCGGTGTGGGGTCGATCCCCGTCGGTGGGCCCATTGAGCTATTTCTCGTTCCAGCCAGTGCACCACAACTGGTATATCAAAGGCCGTAGTATGTACTACCCTGTCTGTGGGATGGTGCATATAAAAGATCCCTTGCTGTTAATCGAAAAGAGTAGCCCATGAAGTGGCGACAGCGGATTTCCTCTCTCGTTACCTGTGTGGTCATTCACCATATGTTTGACGCCATATAACCATAAATAAAATGTGTTAAGTGCGTCGTTAAATAAAACGTTTCCCTGCTGTATAATAAACCGGAATCATTTTTCTTTTTCAGTTCTGCCCTAGATCAGATTTTGTTTGTTTTCTTTAACGACACCACTAGAGCATATTGATTTATTAATTATCGGTCATTTTTGACATATATAGTCAGAGAGAAAATCCGCTACTTTTTTTCGATTAGTAGCTAGGGGTATTTTATATGCGCTATCCCAAAGACAGGATAGCACATACCACCGCAATTGATATACCAGTCGTGGTGCAATGGCTGGAACAAGAAATAGCCCAATGGGCCCACCGACGGGGATCGATCCTAGACCAACCGCCTCCAAATTAACCCACCTCGGATCTGCTTACTTAGCACCACATCAGTTAGATACATTTCTGTATTAAAAACAAATGTTACATAACAAATAACAAGTTATATGGCGTTTAAGGACAAAGGCGTTTTAATGAAAGCAAAACTACATTTCCCGGGCGTATTCCAGTCAAACAACACACGCGCGATTCAGGAAACTGTAACAACTATTAATAGGTCGCCCAGTACAAATCACTGTCTGAACTTCGTCTGTTCAAAATTTCTCAAAACCATTCAAATGAAAAAGAAACAGCTTGCTAATATATTTAGAAAAAAAGAATTGGGCGAGTTGCAAAAACAGTAGGCCTACCCAAACGCACGTACGCAGTCTCTCGCGCACTTGCGTATATACGGACGTACGAGTTACGTACGGACGTAGGCCTATTTTACATACAGACATACATTCATGTTATTCCATATTATCAATTCGCCTGTCTGTCCATTCGTATATCCATCCATCCATCCTCCACCCATCCATATCGAAATATCTATATTTGTGTGTGCAAATATATTAGGGGGGGGGGGGGGGGGGACATGACTCGAACCCCTCTAGAAACTTTGCTCGCTATGTTTTCCTTTCTTTTGTGTACGACACACACATGCATAAATTATACAATTACCCGCTGCATTCTCTACCAAAACTAAATAATCACACACCCGTAAACAATTGTCATTAATATTTTACTGATGTAAATATGACACCATTAAAGCTATTTGTTAGCTAGATGACACGATGTTTCATATTATATTGATTGTACGTATACATGTGTAATGGTACGTATACATGTGTAATGGTTGGAAGATAGTGTTGCTGTTTTACTAATGATTTTGCAATTTTCTTGTGCCAACTACGTTTTGTAAAAATAAATTAATGCATTTTTAAAAATATAAATTATAATTAATACATAAGCACTGATACATCGCTACTCAGTAATCACATTCAGCTTTGAAGCGCCTTGTGTCAGTATGTCTGTCTGTCTGTCTGTCTGTATGTATGTGTTATTGATGTATGAATATCTATATATTGTATGTATGTCGAGGTTGACTGTTACATACATAGATATTAACGCACTGGCACAGGGGATAATTAAATCCTTTCTGGCCTCACAAATTGTTCCATGCCGTTGCTGGGACTCGAACCTGTGGCACCTAATCGGCCGCAAATTGCGAGACTAACCGCGATGCGCTCTGAGCTATCGAGGCATCCATAAAAAGGATGCTCTTTAACTCAACCACATGCATGGGGCCTACAATCTACGCGGTCGATCCCGCTTACGTGCACGAAACAGTGGGCAGACCTGGCACTGGCTAGTATGTATTGATGTATGAATATCTATATATTGTATGTATGTCGAGGTTGACTGTTACATACATAGATATTAACGCACTGGCATGTATGTATGTATGTATGTATGTATGTATGTATGTATGTATGTATATACGTTCGTACATATGTGTACATGTGTGTGTATCAGTGTGTATACTCCCCTGCGCGTGCTGTAACCTCACCGTGGTGCAGGGGTGTAACATTCTCTTTGAGAATGGCCAATACAGCACAAATCCCTTTGTTTTCTTCGGGATACAATTAGTTTTGAGTAATAGTCAGTATCTATCTGTGATATTTGTATTTTTGCACAGTTCTTTACGCTGTGTTTTTATTTAAATCTTGAATTTTTATATCACTTTATTTGTTTGCATTACCGTAGTTTGACACCCAATGGCCGATGTATTTTTCGTGCTGGGGTGTCGTTAAACATTCATTCATTCAGTGTGTATACGGGGCAGGAGTGTAGCCCTTGCTAATACTGGAAAACTGTAGTGGGTTTCCTCTCTAAGACTATATGTCTAAATTACCAAATGTTTGACATCCAGTAGTCGATCATTAAAAAAAAATCAAGGTGCTCTAGTGGTGTTGTTAAACAAAACAAACTTTAACTGTGTGTATACATAACATACATCTATGTGCATGTATACCATACAAGTGTTTATGCATACTGTTCCATAGTATCAGATATTAAAGCAGGTCGAACATAAACCTTTTAAATTGTCAACACGAAGATTGACCAAGGCCTAAAAAATTAACCCAAATCTACCTAAAAAAAAAAAAAAACCCAACTAGGGCTGACCCTAACTTTTTTCTTTTTATTATTTTTAAAAATTAAAATTTAAGTAAAACGATTACATTTTATCTGGACCGTTGGGATAAATATAGTTTAAAAAATAAAGATAAAAAAAAGGCGACCTACCATATCCCATTTGTTTCGGCACGATACCTTAAACGCACTTGTTTTTTAAAAGGACTAAGCTGGTACATGCGCGCGTCTCTGTGTTTCTTTGCGGGCGCGAGCGTGTGTGTGTGTGTGTGTGTGTGCGTGCGTGCGCGCGTGCATGTATGTCTGTCTCTCTCTCTCTCTCTCTCTCTCTCTGTGTGTGTGTGTGTGTGTGTGTGTGTGTGTGTGTGTGTGTGTGTGTGAAAGTATAAAAACCTTGTCTTGCCTGTTGTTTGTTTGTGTTTGTAAATACGCTCGCACACTCCCACAATTAAAATCCCAACATGCACAGTATATGACCTCCCTCTCTGAACCCCCTTCCCCCCCCAAAAAAAAAATATAAAATATCCAGCCCAAACCCCCAACACAAATCTATAAAAACTAACGTGTTAAACCATTTAGCACTTTCTTTCTTTCTTTTAACTTATTTTCGTGCTTATATCCAATTAGGGTTCAAGCACGCTGTCCTGAGAAAACACACACACACACACACACACACACACACACACACACACACACACACACCGCACCATTGAGTCGTTAAAACTCGCTCTGGGTGGGAGCCAGTACCGGGTTGCGAACCCAGTGTCTATCAGCCTTATGACCGATGACTTAACCACGACGCCACCGAAAACGGTTTTAGGAATAATGTAGCCCGAGTACTCTGACTGTAAGAGAGCTAGACGGACATTTGGACATAAACACGCTCTCATTACAGTCAGAGACCAACCTATGTCTTTTTTTGGCAATTCCTGACTACCAAACGGTAGGCAACGAATCCCGCTCTAATACCACAACAATCCTATGTTTGACGTCAAATACCTTTACATCAATCATTTTCGAGTTAAGTGATACCAAAAAATACACATATTAATCACTAATACACATACTACAGAAAGAAACCCGACAGCACCCACATTCAGCTACGCTTCGTGACACTCCGTCGCAACAATTACAAAGCTCGGCGATCTATTTCGAGACTGGGCGATTCCGCCTTGTGCAGCAGTTACAGGAGTCGTCTCATAAGAGGAGGCAGTACGTAGCACATACTTTTGCCGTATCCTGTCGATAACACCCCAAATGTATCCTTCAAATTCAAAATGGAATCAATAATGTGTAATTGTTTTGGTTTAATGACGTAATGAAATCCAAATTCATCCAAAACGGCATTAGCCAACTCTTCCATGTTGTAACTTCGCTTGATATGAGACGGCCCCTGTAACTGCTGCACAAGGCGGAATCGCCCAGTGCGCGATCACGTGGTCTACGTCTCGAAATAGATCGCCGAGCTTTGCAATTGTTGCGACGGAGTGTCACGAAGCGTAGCTGAATGTGGGTGCTGTCGGGTTTCTTTCTGTAGTAAGTGTATTAGTGATTAATATGTGGATTTTTTTGTATCACTTAACTCGAAAATGATTGATGTAAAGGTATTTGACGTCAAACATAGGATTGTTGTGGTATTAGAGCGGGACTCGTTGCCTACCGTTTGATAGTCAGGAATTGCCAAAAAAAGACATAGGTTGGTCTCTGACTGTAATGAGAGCGTGTTTATGTCCAAATGTCCGTCTAGCTCTCTTACAGTCAGAGTACTCGGGCTAGGAATAATGTAACAATGCATGACAATAACTCCCTAGACCCTCGTTCCCCAACCCTTCTCCTTCCAAATTATTATTTCTGGAATAGGTATGTATAAACTACCGGCCTATCAAAATATATCCCGCCGTCAGGAATCGAACGCGTTACTATCAGCGTGCCAACAATCTATAATATATTCACCGTAAAAAAAATAATCTTGAAAAAGAAATTCATAAAAAAATTATAGTATTATAATGACAGCAGTAATGAACTATTTTTGTGAGACTTACCTGTGCCCAGGCTGATCACAGTGTGATATTCAGTAACTAACATGGATATTACACCAGCTCAGTTGGTTAGCGTATACTCATTCTTATTTATGTAAACCTATCAGTTAGCGATTCGTGGCGGGAATCTCCAACAAACGCAGACGTGTTCGCGGATATACGATTCGCGCCAACTGGCGGCAGCCAACTCATTGTAGTATTTGTAATCTAGCCTATGTTATTATAGATCTGCACTTGTGACAAAAATAATATATACGGGCATCGATAGCTATACATAATAGGCCTAAGTACTCAAATACTCCAAAAACAAGGGCGGTACCAAATGAAGGCGTTAATATATATAACGGGCGGTACTAAATGAACGCTTTAATGGGCGTACCTTCACTTTGTAAACTGGGAGACCTATATATGATGTAATAATCAATTAATGGATATTAACATACACTGTATGCTATTTATTCCCTTACTAGTACAATGCAATAACATTAACCACACACACACACAGCAGCAACAACAACCAACAACAACAACAACAGCAAAAACACGTTAACTTTAAATGTTTTCTGCTGAAATAACCTTTTAGTAAAGTTAAGTCACAGGCGTATTAACAGCCATTAAAGGGAGGGATTCTGACAAGCGTTTCGTAATTTTGGAGGGTGGTGGGGTAGACTAGTGAACTCAGTGCTAGCCAACACATATCGGAGAAAAATATTTTTTTTTAAAAAGAGAAAAAAAGAAAGAAAGAATAAGACATTTCGTAATTTGTGAAAGAACCCTTAATTAAAGGTGTATTCTTAAAGTTGCAGCTGCCATATTTTCGCTGTTTTTGACATGTATTTGTGATAAATAACTACAAATTAATTGATCCCACATATTATCTTTGCATAATTTACTCAAGAATGTCAAAATTGTAATGCGTTGCTACTTGGGATAAACAGTGGTTTTCTAAAAAACAAAAAAACAAAAACAAAAAAAACCCACCCTTTGTGACACGGATAAATACAGAACTTCTTCATCGTATATCCATGAAAATACCAGCAGCAGGGTTGTTAATATGGATAATTTATGCTAATAAAGAAGCCTATTTATATTCAATTTGTGAATTTACGTGTTATATCCTATTGACAACCCTGAATGAATTCTATATAAATGTATAAATAGTACAAACTGATGTATTTGGATGTACATGTAATTCAATATATAATCTGGAAATGTAATTCAATATATAATCTGTACATAAAATGATTTCACTTGAAAAAAATAATACATAGTTTTGGATATTATGCAACAATATATTCTACATTCGGAGAATCTCGACCGTTGTCGTGCTCCATTCCGAACATTCTATATCCGCGAACGAACATGCCCGAGCTTTTCCGAATGATAGTTACAGAGCAGTAGTTAGCAACGAAGGTGTTGCTTTTGCGTGTTTTTATTTTGCATTTCAAACATTCCCCCAAAATGCCAACGGAAAATCAGCAGGACTACTGGATAGCAGAAAGCATTAAAGATGTTCCTCTGGAAGACCGATTTTTGTTAGGAACAGAGTTGGGCAGGTAAGTAATTGAGAGAAGCTTGCAGGACAGGTGCCAAGAAGTATTATGCTCTGATGTATTACCGAAGTAGAAAAATAATCGTGTCATTAACTCTTTTGACTATATATTATAGTCTGAGTCGGACATTGAAAAAACTTTTCCTGTCCTGGACGGAGGAGCCGGCTTGGGCTGACACCTGCGCCCATGGTAGGCATGCGCTGCAGCAGCTTGCTCTGAGTGTGCACGTTAAACCTTATGACCTGACCTGATGAAAAAAAAGGAAAGAAAAACGTTATACTCTCACTCTATTGAGTCGTTGTCTCTATTAAAGGGACATTCCTGAGTTTGCTGCAATTTTTAAGATGTTATGGACTAACAGAGACTTTTTAATGATTGTAATTACATATCAAATATATTTTTCTGCATAAAATATTAATTTAGTGGCTGTATATTAAATCTGATCGTTCTAATATTTGTGCTATTGTCCTAACCAAATTGTTAACAACTACAAAAAATTACTCTCCTACCTTTAAAGGGACACACCCTTGATACGGCTTTGTTAACCATTACGGCGTTGTTTTTCGCTATTAAACCCCATTTTTCACAAATAAAATTGCACTTTACTTACATTTTATTATTTAGAATACACATTTCCATTCACCTGAAGTGCTTTTTGGTAATCCTGATGTTTGTAAAACCACGAAATGCATTTTTTGCATTTTTTTCACAAGACGTGCTGTCGAGAAAAAACCGTTAAGCAAGCGAGGTCCAATCTATTTTTAGAGGGGATATTTCCATTTCAATGTCACACACTTTGGTATATCACGTGACCGTTATTATTTTGGTTCGGTTCGCGCAATCAACATCCGATTTGTTGTTGTTCATTTGTGAGATTTTTCTTCACAGTTCGTGAACATTTTCAGTAACAATAAAGTTCCGACAAGTAAGTGTCTCAATACAAAACGTTAGAAACCCTTAAAACCAATAATTTTGCAAAGTCTTACGATATCTGGAGAGGGGATACAACCAGGACAGAACAGTTGGAACATGTCCAGGAGAGGTGAAACGAACGCACCCCAAGTCTGTGAAATTTGTCGTGACGTAGGCATTGTTGTGCTTCGAGCGACATCTACCGGTGACATCAGAATACTAACTTTCAAAATTATTTCAAGCAATTGGGACATGGGGATTCCCATGGTATTTATCGATATAAAACCTGCTTTTTCACTCCATTTGATAAAAACGTGATCTAAGTGTGTTACAGGTTTGTAGATTAACCAAATTATAATTAATTTTTTCTGGATGGAACTAGGGTGTGCAGCTTTAATTGCCGTTAGATTTCCTCCAAAGTTTGTACAGACACAAATCGCAAAAAAGCCACTACAAATATACAGATTCCCCACACGAGACTGCAATGATGTCGCCGATATCATCTTTGCTGAGATTGCATAGGGAAAAATACACGCAGTTTTCTGCCGTCTGCCATGTTGCTTTTTTATGGAATGCTCTTCAAGAGGGGTGAAAGCCTCCAAAATATGTGACACAATTAATATGAAATCAATGATCTCTAGTGGTATCATTAAAAAAATAATAATAATAAAATAATAAAAAAATAATAATATGACGTCATCACGTTTGCTTTTATATCATAACATGTTATGACGTTGTTGGATTAAGTCCTATCCTTTCACCCCTCTTGAAGAATATTCCATAAAATGGCAGCTGGCTCAAAATTACATGCTTTTTGCCCTATGCACTCTCAGCGAAGTCGATATGGGTGACATAGTTATCATCTGGTATGTAGAATCTGTGTCATTGTAATGGTTTTTTCAAGATTTCTGTCTGGACAGACTTTGGAGGAAATCTAACGGCAATTAAAGGTAGGAGAGTAATTTTTCGTAGTTGTTAACAATTTGGTTCAGACAATAGGTTAAATTTCATTTTATTTCCTACGGTCTGAACCAAAATGTTAACACTACAAAAAAATACTCTCCTACCTTTAATTACCGTTACATTTCCCCCAAATTTTGTCCACACACAAGTTGTGAAAAAACCATTACCGTGACACAGATTCCACATATGAGACTGTAACGATGTCGCCAGTATCGACTTTGCTGAGATAGCATAGGGCAAAATACATGCAGTTTTCTGCCATCTGCCATTTTGGGTTTTTGTGGAATACTCTTCAAGAGGGGTGAAAGCCTCCAAAGTATGTGACATAATTAATATAAAATCAATAATCTTTAGTGGTATATTTAAACAAACAAAAAATATTAAAAAAAATTAATATGACATCATCACGTTTACTTTTATACAATCTAATTAAAATTAGCTCCACTATTACATGTGGATCTAACAGCAGCCAGTTGGAGCTCATGTCCACCAATCAAAACCTTACTTGCAGAATCATGCCAGTGATTTGAAAATAATTTGAAAACATTCCGAATTATCTGGAGGGTATATGACATGTTTCGTGTGAATTACGAATACCTTAAAACATGTTTTATTTTATAAAATAAATAATTTGTAATATAAAACTGAAGACTGATTTATTTTATTATTATTATTTTTTAATAAATAAATAATTTGTAATGTAAAATTGAAGCCTAATAACCAGTCCCATACGTATTGATATGGTTCGCTGTACTGCGGCCACTAAAATAGACTCGCCCGATATTTTTAGAATTTGTATGCTCCCAAATAACGTTATAAAAGGCGAAGTGTGATTGGTCAATATTTAAATTATTATTTACAGACGAAATGTTACCTGGACATAGTAGTCTACAATATGATTAAAATTAGTTCTACTGGTCTAAATAAGGCATTTGTAATTCACACAAAACATGTCGTATATGCACAGGATAATTCGGAATATTTTCAGATTATTTTCAAATCACTGGCATGATTCTGCAAGTAAGGTTTTGATTGGTGGACATGAGCTCCAACTGGCTGCTGTTAGATCCACATGTAATAGTGGAGATAATTTTAATTAGACTGACTTTTATATCATAACATGTTATGACGTTGCTAGATTAAGTCATATCCTTTCACCCCTCTTGAAGAATATTCCATAAAAAGTCAAAATGGCAGCCAGCACAAAATTACATGCTTTTTGCCCTATGCGATCTCAGCGAAGTCGATATTGGTGACATGGTTATCATCTAATATGTGGAATCTGTGTCATTGCAATGGTTTTTCCTAGATTTCTGTCTGGACAAAATGTAAGTAAAATCTAACAAAAAATAAAGGTAGGAGAGCAATTTTTGGTAGTTTTTAATATTTTGGTTCGGACAGTAAAAATAATTTTTTTTTACATACGAAATTATTTGAAGACAAAATCCAGTTTGGGTTTCTTACAAATATTGAGATGACTAGAAACATATTGAATATAAAGACACTGATATTCTAAACAAGAAAATATATTTATCATGTAATTTTAATCGTAGAAGTATTTTATTAGTCGGAAATATCTTACAATGCAGTAAACTCAGGAATGTCCCTTTAAGTCGTGCCATTTGGGAGTTTACCCCCTTTTTAAAGTAATACACCACCTACCGTTTATTTACGTTCCAAGTCTCACAGTAAGATGTGTAGACAGTCAAATAGCTAAGAAATTTTAAGTACATCCTAATATTTGCTACAGTTTACCTTAAAAATTCTTTTTTGTACACAGGAACCAAAATAGGTCAAAATCACATGACCCGTATGCCAATTAAAATATTTGCAATTTTCGTAATTTATGGCGATCATTCCCAAAATATATATCGAAGTGTCGTCTGCATGTGCATGTTTATTTTTACATATTAGTGAGTAACGTCTGTAAAAATGTGAGGTCACACGTCGATCGTTATTGCATGCAAGCAAATAAGGGCACTACAATTTGAAAATGTAAACTAAGATGTAGATCAATACAGTTTTGCATTAAACATATGGCTATTACTACAATATGTATAGTGAGTATTATATTTGAATAAATAATAAAAAATATTTAGATAAAAAATACAATTAGAAATAACCAAAGCTATTTAAAAAACAAAAAACAAGTTTATCCTACCTTATCTTACAAGCAATATTTTAAACAAAATGCAGCAACCTGCTGACTGCTAAATCAATAAAAAAATTCATAAAACATTTCCTTTTTATTGATTTCTTCAAGACATAAATTCAACCAAGCAAATTGCAGATATATACTTTGTTCGTATGACGTTTTTAGCTTCTATACCTGAAAATAGTAAACAACATGACTCAATAGAGGTATGTTTTTTTTTGTTTAATGAGCGGAGGTAGACTGATTGTAAGCATGTATGTACTTTTGATTGCATCAAATATGTAGATTTTTCTGCAATGTTGGTTCAAGTAACAATTAAAAATTTTCTTCGACTAATAATTATAATAAAATTACAAAGCAGTTTTAAAATATACTGCTGCAATTATTAAGTATCTCGACTCACGAGGGTCCCATGCTACACTTAATGTGTTATTAAATGCAAGTGTGATACTGCTTGGAGAACAAAACATATTTTCGAAAGGTACCTCTTGCAGTTTTTAAATATCAAATGTTGACAATCACATTTAAAGAATATTAATCGGACAATACAGTTTGTGGTGCAATTAAAGGTACCTCTCATCAAACATTGTATGACGAAACTGGTTTTATTCTAGTTCATCAAGATTAACTGAGTGCAAGCACAATGCGAGGTTACTCCTCCCGAGGCATTAAGCCGTTAGCAGATCTGAATGGTTCTGAGGAATTTTGCTCGGAATGGAATTGCGGTCAAAATAGCGACTACCATCACGTTTTCCCACTCTAATCGTATATTGTGATCTATTTCGAGCTCATGGAGATCAAGAAATACTTACTTTGAAACAATCTTCACTTTGAATTAAAGGAAAAAAGTCCCATTTTTTTTTTTTTTTTTACTGAGCGGATTCTTGCAGCCAATTACGCTGACAGACAATTTCAGCAGAGACGCATGGTGACGTTCTGAACACTGCTTGCACTCAAGGTTAATCTTGATGAAGTAGTTGCTGGTGTGTTTTTAATAGATTCTTCTGTTAAATACTTGTGGAATGTCACTTGAATTTTGTAAATCTATATGAAAGAAATGTGAATAACGTAGTCTTGATCAGAATATTTCAACATGTATTGATTTGTCAATCAAGGTTTGGGGTCTGATTTTGTTCATTTGCCACTTGATGTTGATAACTTACTAAGTGTCCTTAATGTTTTTGTCATTAAATATATATACATAGTGGCGTAGGAAGGTGCCAAAATGTGTGGGGGGAGGGGGGCACACACATGCATATGCACACACACACACACACACATATATCAAGAAAAGTGGGGGCTCTCTTTCTACTCCAGTGATATTATAATATTGCTAAACAAAAGTATATTTTCTATAGGCTGGTGGACTAGTAGAAATTCTGTCGGGCTAGTAAATTTTAGTTGGTTCTGGTCCGAAGGGCTAGTGAAATATTTTCCATTTCTGCATTCCTGGGTAAAGACATTGCAGCTGCAATATTTCCCACAAAACAGCATATCATGTAAACAAACTGAAATGGACATAAAAAGGATCATCACTTTATATCACAGTATATGATATTTGGCCATGTAGAAAAGCTTGTGGTTAAAATTATATACCAAAATGTCCATGCTGTAATTATGGAATCGCAAAACTCCCTAAAATAATAAGTGGTAATTGCCTTTAAACTGCAAAATGTAAGTAATGCACTCATAAATATATAAGTTTCTTAAATTTCAATTGAAAATATTAAAGGAAGGGACAATTAAGGCATTTGGCCTGGTATGCATAGTCAACGATATATAATGCACATTATTGCTTAATATCAACAAGTATAATCATATAGTTAATTAATAAAACGGTTAAATGTGACGGCTATTATATATAACGGGCGTAGCCATTTTTACCATCGCATGCAGTGAAGACGCCTTCTGGCGAGTTGGTGGTTACGTAATACCTAACGAAGAAACAAAACATACCTGATTTATTTACGGATGCATCTCAATGTTCTGTAATAATATCCATCCCAATAAGCCAGCAGCAAGTATGTATTATTTTTCAGTACAAAATAAACCACCGTTGTCAAAGTGTTGAAATAACTGTATTATGTTTTGTACATAAATTAACCCACGTACTGAAATAATAATTGGAGTGTTTTCTTGGTTACTTGGTCTTTTCTTTCCATGGCCTGTACCTGTGGTTCCTGATTGGCAGGTGTATAATTAGACGGTCCCTAGACATTTACAGATATAGCATTACAGCGTTTCTGCCGGAAGGAAAGAAACTTTTGGGTATGGCGCTATGGACTTGAATGCAACCACAGTTAACAGGGGGTATGGGGACCCCCCCCCCCCCCCCCCCCCCGCCCCCAAAAGAAAACGGGTTAAGGTTAGGGTTAACAAAATCTTACAGTAATGATAAGAGTAACTAATTTTGTCAAAAAGTTAAGTTAAAAAATAAAATCTGCCAAAACATTTGAGTATACTGCCCTGCATACCCGTTTTATCCTCTGACAGCAACCCTGCAATATTCTTGACCTCATGTCATGTATATCAATCAGTCATTTATTTCTGTGTATGAACTATACAGACATGTATAATGAAAATATTTGAATCCCACCTACAGGCTGATATTTGTGTTTGTGCATTTGTTTTCTTACTGGCATCTAAGTTTTCTGGCGGTGCGACAATGATTTATCCACTACAATCCATTACTTTCCCAATGTTTACCAATATTTATCCAGTCCTACCAAATAGGTACCCAATACGTACACAAATACTACACAATATGTACAGAGTACTATTCAGTACTGCCAAAACTTACTTAATACCATGTTGTACTACCAAATATTTACATTATAGACCTATATTAGTTCAATAGTTTCAATATCCATTGAGTTATTTCCCTTTAATGGGTAACGGTTGTTTCAGCCTTATTCCTGTTCCCAAGTAATTTCACACCTATAATTGGGTCATTTTGTCCTCCTTTGTACATACATGTATACATATGTTTGTTGAATTTTTCAGGGTTTTATCGCCTATGTTTCTAGACTTCGATAATGGGCACCATTCCCCAACATTCTACAGAGGCTATGTCATTTTTTATTCCCAATTTTGGAGTAAAAAAATTCCCAATCTGAATGTAAATCTCATTCACTTGACAAACCTTCCCTCCCTAATAACGTTTTGTAATGCACCATAGATATATTTATTTGACTAAACACAAGTACATGCATATACATATATATATAGCATTACCTTTTTAATTCTAACTTGGCTTAATAAGATCTTTTTGAAATGAAACTGAAAATTCCCAATTTTTGATAAAATGACGCTAAAATTCCCAATGTCAGAGCCATGGGTGTCAAATTTTAGAAATAAAACCCTGTGTTTTGGTGTTTAAAAAAAAACATGCTTACAAAAAAAAAAAATGACACCATTTCTTAAGCTGATAAAATAACAAGTCTTGCAGGCTTAATCTAATACATGTATCTAATGAAATAATAAAATGTGGATAATAAGTATTTTACTTTCTTCTCTCATTAAATTGTTTTATGTGTTGTATAAGATACAACACAAACAACACATAGAGCTAATATCTAGGTTAGGGTGTCCTCTTGTGATAGTAATTGGGTTAACTGTTTTGTAGTATTAGGTAAGAATTGGGTAGTATTGGTTAAATATTGGCCCTTTTTGGGGTAGTATTGGGTAAATCATTCACCCATCCTGTGATATTTTCAGAGGTGCTACATCATGTGTGTACAAGTGCGAAGAAAGAGGGACAGAGAAACCATGGGCTGTAAAAATCATCAACAAAACAGTAAGTTGTAACAGTCTGTTATTAATAAGTCTGTTATTAATAATTTAATCTTATGAAACTCAAAATAATGCTTTTTTTCTTTGAAAGTAAATAGAGGTTATTACCAGTGTTTTTCGGTATCGTCAATATCATATATTAGGAATAAAAATTGTATTATGCGAGCCTCTGGTGAGCATAATACATTATTTTTATTCCTAATATATGATATTTGACGATACCGAAATACACAAGGGTAATAATCTCTTTATCATATAAGCTCAAGCTTAATACAACGTGTTTTTGTAAACTGTACACGCAACTTTAATTCCATTCCGCCATTACTAGATATTCAAATAACTTAAGAATATGTGGCGCAGTGTATTTTTGAATGGAAATGACGTCAAACTCGAATGACGTCATTTTGGATGTCCTTACATCAAAATAAAGTTGTGCCTAATGTTTTTTGTTTTCTGAATGCTGAACAGCTTTCAGTGTCAAATTGCCATTGAAATGTTTTTATTTGATGACTATGAATGCATACGTCAATCATGGAGTGTCAAATGTTAAATGTCAATACACCTAGTGCCGAGACCTCGACTAATTTACATCTAATTTGCAAAGTTATCAAATTCTTAAAGTATGTGATCTGAAAAATATTACATACTTTGATTGCACTGAAAATATAAGATATTATATGATAAAAATAATTATCTTAATAGTAATAAGAATGTCCCTCACACACACACACACAATTAATTGAAGAAGAAGAAAGTTGTTTTGTTTAACGACACCACTAGAACAAATTGATTAATTAATCATCGTCTATTGCATGTCAAACATTTGGTAATTGTAGTCATCAGTGGAACCCCCCTACATTTTTCCTAATGCAGGATCTTTTATATGCACTTTCCCACAGACAGGAAAGCACATACCATGGCCTTTGACCAATTGTGGTGCACTGGTTGGAACAAGAAAAAAACCCAATCAGTTGAATGGATCCACTGAGTTGATTCAATCCTGCGATGCAAGCACCTCCAGCGAGCTCCCAACCGACTGAGATAAATGCCATCCCCATGCACAATAGAATTCTTCATGTGCCATTCTCGGATGTGTTGACCTTTTCATGTCTGGTGGCGTGATCTCTTAGGAAATAATGAAATGTAACTGGAATGTATATATATAACTTGACCGTTATAAATTTATTGTCTCACTAGTTTGATTTCTTTTTCCATTTAATTTCCATTTCTCAAAGTAGATGAATCTACAAATGTCAAATTTGGCCTACCCAGAGGCAGTTAGATGCATTTCATACAGTAGAGAAAGAAAGAAAGACATGTTGTATTTAACGACGCACTCAACACATTTTATTTATGGTTATATGGCATCAGACATATGGTTAAGGACCACACAGATTTTGAGAGGAAACCTGCTGTCGCCACTTCATGGGCTACTCTTTCCGATTAGCAGGAAGGGATCTTTTATTTGCACTTCCCACAGGCAGGATAGCACAAACCATGGCCTTTGTTGAACCATTTATGGATCACTGGTCAGTGCAAGTGGTTTACACCTACCTATTGAGCCTTGCGGAGTACTCACTCAGGGTTTGAAGTCGGTATCTGGATTAAAAACCCCACATCTCAACTGGGATCCGAACCCAGTATCTACCAGCCTGTAGACCGATGGCCTAACCACGACGCCACCGAAGCCGGTACACTAGAGATGTCGGGACTAAATGGGTACTAATATCCGAGAAGGTGTGAAAATTGCTTATTTGCTGCACTTTGTTGCTTTTTTTTTTTTTGCTTTTTTTTTAAATAGCTCTTCTATAGAACAGTAAACATTTACTGTGGCCACTTAATACAGGTACTTCAGCAAATTTGGATCCAATTTAGTTGGCTTCTGATCGCGTTAGACAGGTGTCCATTTATTGCATGTACATTAAAAATCATTTGGTGGAGGAAAAAGTGGCCACAGGTGACTGCTGAATATTATAGGTGACTGCTGGTACAGGTTTGACTACAATAACATACTTTGCCAACAGTGTGTTTATGTCACAAAGATTGTGTTGTAAACTTTTAGTTGAAGTAATAATGGTATTCAGTGTGCGATTTTGGTTAAAAAAAAGAAGAGTGTCATAAGGTCTCCCTGTTTGCAACTCTTTAGAGCCCGACACCAACCCAACGAGCCCTGCCGTGCGTCTCCAGTAGAACAGAAGATACACTCAATGTTTTGCATGAAAGCATGGAAAAGATCGCTATTCAAGACTGTGGTTTCCCAGGTTTTTGATATATATATGTTGACCGTGTCATTTCAAAGAATCAATGTAATTTTTACAAACAATTTTTATGAGCATGCAGACTCGTTTGCTAGCAAAGCTAGAGAGTCCTATATGATTTTTATGAGCATGCAGACTCGTTTGCTAGCAAAGCTAGAGAGTCCTATATGATTTTTATGAGCATGCAGACTCGTTTGCTAGCAAAGCTAGAGAGTCCTATATGATTTTTATGAGCATGCAGACTCGTTTGCTAGCAAAGCTAGAGAGTCCTATATGATTTTTATGAGCATGCAGACTCGTTTGCTAGCAAAGCTAGAGAGTCCTATATGATTTTTATGAGCATGCAGACTCGTTTGCTAGCAAAGCTAGAGAGTCCTATATGATTTTTATGAGCATGCAGACTCGTTTGCTAGCAAAGCTAGAGAGTCCTATATGATTTTTATGAGCCATGCAGACTCGTTTGCTAGCAAAGCTAGAGAGTCCTATATGATTTTTATGAGCATGCAGACTCGTTTGCTAGCAAAGCTAGAGAGTCCTATATGATTTTTATGAGCATGCAGACTCGTTTGCTAGCAAAGCTAGAGAGTCCTATATGATTTTTATGAGCATGCAGACTCGTTTGCTAGCAAAGCTAGAGAGTCCTATATGATTTTTATGAGCATGCAGACTCGTTTGCTAGCAAAGCTAGAGAGTCCTATATGATTTTTATGAGCATGCAGACTCGTTTGCTAGCAAAGCTAGAGAGTCCTATATGATTTTTGCGAGTCTCTGGCTCTCAGATTCTCCATAAAATTGCACACTGGTATTTATATTATTTCTGTGTTTTTCAGGTGGACAAAAAGGTTGTGAGAACTGAAATTGGAATCTTGCTCAAACTGTCACATCCCAATGTTGTAAGTTGTATTTCTATTAATAATGCTTTCTATTAATGCCACAAGCAGCTAGTCTCTAATAACCTAGGAGCATATTTCACAGCTAGGAATATCTTCTAACTCTTATTATCTAGCACATACATTACCAAAATCTTTGTAACTAAATTAACTGGTCATTTGTTCTACAAATCAGGTTGACCAGAGCAGGTCAGGTTAGGTCAGATCATAGGGCTTAATGTGCACATTTTAAAATTTCATTTCATTTCAACTTATTTTTGTGCTTATATCCAATTAAGGTTCAAGCACGCTGTCCCGGGCACACAGCTCAGCTATCTGGGCTGTCTGTCCAGGACAGTGGGTTAGTTGTTAGTTGGTTAGTGGTTAGTGAGAGAGAAGAGGGTGTAGTGGCCATACACCTACCCATTGAGCCCTTAAGAACTCGCTCTGGGTTGGGGCCGGTACCGGGCTGCGAACCCTGTATTTACCAGCCTGTAGTCCAATGGCTTAACCACGACGACACTGAGGGCGGTATGTGCACATTTTATCATGGGTGCAGGTATTGGCCAATGCCGGCTCCTTTGTCCAGGACAGGAAAATGATCAGAGCAATTTAAAATGCCTTGCCTTAAATTACTGTGCTTGATTAGTCTATGCCTGCAGGAGTAGGGTACACAATACAGAAGGTGACGTCAATTTCTTCCAAGCTGAACTAGGTGGGATCGACCAAAATGACATGATATGGCTGCCTCCAGTCAGCAGGAATAATCCTGTTTTTTCAATTAATTCTAAAATTGTCATTTTTCATTTCTTAAAGTTTCAGTATGTATTGATGGACCACTTGTCCAGGTATGCATCTTTCCAACACATAAGGACCATATTTGACCTGATTGTTCCTTTAAAGAGACATTCCTGATTTTGCTGCATTGTAAGATGTTTTCGACTAATAAAATATTTCTATGTTTAAACTTACATATTAAATATATTTTCTTGTTTAGAATATTAGTGTCTGTATATTCAATGTATTTCTGGCCATCTTAATATTGGTAAGAAGCACATAATGGATTTTATCTTCAAATAATTTCGTATGTACAAAAAAATAATTTTTACTGTCCGAACCAAAATGTTAAAAACTACCAAAAATTGCTCTCCTACCTTTATTTTTTGTTAGATTTTACTTACATTTTGTCCAGACAGAATTTTTTTAGGAAATAAGATGAAATTTAACCTAGTACAAATATTAGAATGATCAGAAATATGTTTAATAATATACAGCCACTGATATTTTATGCAGAAAAATATATTTGATATGTAATTACAATCGTTAAAAAGTCTCTGTTAGTCGATGACATCTTAAAAAGTGCAGCGAATGTCCCTTTAACCAATGTAAGTTAACTGTCTACAACACTTTGTTTAAATTTTGCTAATATGGACCTTTTGATAACAATGACATGAATATTTGGACAATAAATAAGGGATCATACTAACCCTATATAACAGAAAAGAGTGGCGGCAAGCAAAATCCCCATTTTTGTACTTTATACAAACATTACAGTATTAGTGACTGAAATGTGGTCCACAAAACTTAGTGTTTTGTTATTCCTTTCTGTCAGTACTTTATCATATTTTAGAATATTATCATATAATGGACTTATTATTATTATTTATGATTTAATTTTAAAAGCGAAATGACCATCTGTATTATAGATTCGACTGAAGGAAATCTTTGAGACGCCTAAAGACATTGCTCTAGTGCTTGAACTGGTCACGGGTGGAGAGCTATTTGACAGAATTGTCGACAGAGGAGTCTACTCGGAAAAAGATGCAGCTCAAGCTGTAAATCACATGCTTACAGCAGTTGCCGTGAGTGACTGTGTATAGTAGAATTAGGTGTAATCAAACTTTGTTGTAACGACTGATCATGTCACAGCTGTAAATCACATGCTTACAGCTGTCGCCGTGAGTGACTATGTATAGTAGAATTAGGTGTAATCACACCTGGTTAAAATGTCTGTGTTTGGCCAGTGATCATGTCACAGCTGTATATCACATACTAACTGTTGTCATATCATATCATTTCATTTCATTTTAATTTATTTTAGTGCTTATATCCAGTTAAGGTTCAAGCACGCTGTCCTGGGCATGTAGTAGTGTAGGTATAAAGTGCTCCATTGTAACACGTCGTTGGAAAGAAAACAACAAGGCGGGGTCAAGGTTCAGGGATTTATTCCCAGGCAGAACCAGAAGTTATACAGAAATAATACACACGACTAATACATTAGTAATCACGAATATTACATTTACAGCATTGTTATTTATACTTATATTCGTTCATTAATACATTCACATTTTCACCATACTTCAATTTTAAAAGCATATAAAAATATAATCAAGACTATAAATAATAAATTAAGATATGTAGAAATACAATGCATATTCAATCATTCACAAAATAATATGCATTATAAACACATATTTCCAAAACAGACAATATAATAGAAATCGCTGCAAGTAACCTGAGTGCAGGCCATTACGCTCGTGCAACACATGCACCACACTTGATTTAAACAATAAAACAACTACACACCTTCGCTGTGAGCGATGAGTCTCATAGAGATAACCTATAAATAAATAAATAAATAAATAACACTTATAAGCTATTGTACCAATACAGAATAATACTTTACTTCAGTTGTAATTATAATGAGATGTTATATTTAACTATTATTAAAATAACTAGTTTTAATTAAATACCTTTTACTCATTTCTACGTTAGTTATGTGATTAAAATGAAACTTTCTAAATTACTTTAATACATGTTCATTTACTCATTATTAGTTACAGTTTACCAAATATATTTATACAATTTATAATAATGTGCCAAATTAAAACCACCGATACATGCATATTATTCAAACCTGTGCTGTATTCAATGACGATGAATCGGAAAAAGACCAACAGACCCTTCTTAATCAAAATCTTATGGTAGTGTGTGTGTATGTGAATATTGCACGGATGTTACATGAACCATCACGTGATATAATAAAACCATATCACTGGCTATTGGCTAATAACAAGCTAGGGCGTTGTCCAAACGAAATATGATATTCTCAACAGAATATCGTAACGTAGAAAAATGAAATAAAATACATATACAGCAAATATTAAAATAAACTAATTACAAATATTTACTCCCCGTTACAGGCACACACCTCAGCTATCTGTACGGGACAGTGAGTTAGTTGTCAGTGGTTAGTGAGAGAGAAGAGGGTGTAGTGGTCTTACACCTGCCCATTGAGTTGTTAAAACTCGCTCTGGCTGGGAGTAGGTACCAGCTAGCTGCGAACCCAGTACCTACCAGCCTTATGTCTGATATGGCTTAACTAAGACACCACCGAGGCCCGGTGTTGTCATATCATATCATAGCAGTGTATTTGTTGTCATGATATATCACCCTGCATTTCAACATATATCTACATTTCATATATTGTACAGCATTGAAAAGAAGAACCCAATTATTATGAATATCATTGAAGAAACTAAACTTTACATGAGTGGCCATTAAATACCATTGTTGTTTTAAAACTTATCTAATGAGCGAAAGCAAATTAAATATGTTTTCAAACGAATGTAGTATTCTATTTCTTACATATTCTCAAAAAACAGTTTTAAAATAAATTTAAATGCCTTTTACAACTACTAAAACCTCTTTATGGCCCAAGTGCTTGTAGTTAATTTTTGCGTCACAAACAAGTCGATTTCAGGTCACAGAGTGATCAATTTCGATCATGCTTTTTCTTTCATTCGAGCAGCCAGTAGTATGTCTTTAAATTGTTATCACACATACATGTGTTAACAGTATGTGTCATCACAAATAACAGATGACGTTCTTACCAACAGATGTGTAAGAATTATATTTTCAATAAACTTGGATTCCATTAATTTTTTGTTTACATTATAATTAATTCGTATTAGAGTTCCATTTATAAGATATTAAAATTTTATAATTATATGTTTTAAATTGTACAAGTATCTTATTTATGAATCAACATGGTACATAACTGGGTATATTGATTGTATTTTTTTCAGTATCTCCATGACAACGATGTTGTGCATAGAGATTTGAAGGTTAGTTATTTTATGTGAATTAACGAAATATTGTAATATTTCAACTTTGACATATGACCTAATAAATTAACAATTAAAAAAGGTTGTAATAACCAAATGCACTGCCTAACAGCTACAAAGTTAAAAATAAATTCTTGTTTAATGGCACCACTAGAGCACATTGATTCATTAATCATCGGCTATTGGATGTCAAACATTTGGTAGCATTCTGACATGTAGTCTTAGAGAAGTAATCCGGTACATTTTTCCATTAGTAGCACGGGGTCTTTTATATGAACCATCCCACAGACAGAATAGCACATACCATGGCCTTTGATATACCAGTTGTGGTACATTGACTGGAACAAGAAATAGTCTGATGCACCCACTGATGGGGATCGATCCAAAACTGATGGCGCATCAGGCGAATGCTTTTCCACTGGGCTATGCCCCACCCCATATAAGTAAAGCAAATACAGTTTGCCATGTCAAAGTAGAATATAGCACCTATTTATTAAAGGTAGAATATTTTGTTTGTAATCCAAGCTAATAGATGTTTGTATGTTATGCTATGTAGCTGTAATGATTGTATTCATGTAAAATAGTTACTTTTCTTCAATAATACGTACAATATTATTTTGCAGCCAGAAAATTTATTGTATGAAAACCTGTCGGATGAATCTAACTTGAAAGTTGGTAAGTTTTACGTGCATTTATGAGGGTTTTGTGGATGAGTTGTCTCCCATTAATTTTCACTCTTTTTATGGACATCTAATCAGGACCTTATAGTTGGCCTCAGACCACAATTAATTTCGCTATATGTTTCTATATAGCCTTAGTGGCTATAACATTTTTATTAATATCAGCAGGCCCGTGAAGTTTTGTATGTACCTTTGCCTGCATGGGGGACACATACCCTGAAAAGGACAACCCCTGTTGTCCAGCTCTTTCTCCCAGCATATTGGTTTAAACAGACACACCCTCTAAACCAGGCCAGAGTACACCCATTTTACACAAAAAGCACTACTTTTGCATGGGCCGGAATTACCACAAACAAGTCTTCAATGTCAGCAAGTTACACATGTTTACAAACTACATGCTATCCCCTGTCACTTCAGTCAAACAGTTGCCACTTCATAGCTGTCTGCCATGAAATAATCACAGTCAAACAGCAGACTACTTGCGCGGTCAAATTTCCGGATTTTGGACAACCAAATGGGAAGATAACTGTAATCTGAGGCCAGCTAATGGCTTTTTTCTCTGAGGTGACTATAGGTTTTATCTCCGTCCATCTGTCTGTCCCACATAGAGTTTTCCGGATGTTTTTTTTAGAATACCTTGAGATGTTGAAAAATTGTTGGGTCTGGTAGAGGACATGCATTGCTTTAGCAGTAAACCGGCCTCGGTGGCGTCATGGCAGGCCATCGGTCTACAGGCTGGTAGGTACTGGGTTCGGATCCCAGTCGAGGCATGGAATTTTTAATCCAGATACTGACTCCAAACCCTGAGTGAGTGCTCCGCAAGGCTCAATGGGTAGGTGTAAACCACTTGCACCGACCAGTGATCCATAACTGGTTCAACAAAGGCCATGGTTTGTGCTATCCTGCCTGTGGGAAGCGCAAATAAAAGATCCCTTGCTGCCTGTCGTAAAAGAGTAGCCTATGTGGCGACAGCGGGTTTCCTCTAAAAAAATCTGTGTGGTCCTTAACCATATGTCTGACGCCATATAACCGTAAATAAAATGTGTTGAGTGCGTCGTTAAATAAAACACTTCTTTCTTTTTGCTTTAGCAGTATCTTCAGAATGCTTGTTTGAGTGGTATACGAAGGAAATTTAGAAAAGTGTCTTCTGTAAGGGTATATAGGAAGACGGTTTAAATTTTTAATTACTTAAAAAGATATTTAGTGAAAAACTAAATTTATGATCTTGAAAATTTCTGGGTGTTTTTAGTACTTCTCCATTGTGCCTACTAGCTACAATCCTGCTAATTCCTTAAATTGTGAACATAAGATTTTTGTATCTCATATGCAATAAAACTTTTGGAAGGCAAGACGCAGACATTAATTTTTAAGACAGGATGACAGCATTGTTTTGCGTTGTGATCTGCACTAAATTTTGCATTTAGCTCTGTTTCAGAGAATTAACGTTTAGATTAATTATTAAATTTAGTTGGTGTTTTCATTCTAGAGCAGGGAACATTTTGTTTAGTATTGCATCGTGAACGGCTATACACGTTTCAGTTCTTATCCAATTAGTCGCACAGAATTGTCGCATACGATCGAATCGTAGTGTGAGAACATCTAAATCGGAATGACATTATTCTTATTCACATATGATTAGAGTCGCTACGTCAAATCACATGTGACAAGTGTGTGCGACTAATCGCATAATGAGAACGCCCCTTAATAAATGTTCAAACTTAAAGCAACCGTCACTGATCAAATTTTAAAAACAAACTGTTCCCTGTGGATTTGTTTTTGCTTGATTTCTATATACATTGTATAATTACTAACCTTTTGCTGTTAATGCAATGAACTTTATTCTGATTGGATGGCATCACTAATAAATTAATGTTACCCTTCGATAAGAAGCAGTAAATTAAGTTAAAAATAGGCCATGACTAGGAGAAAAGAAGTTGATTTACATGTATTTCTGACTAGTATGACCAGCCTTGGTGGTGTCATGGTTAAGCTATCGGACATACGGCTGGTAGGTACCGAGTTCACAGCCCGGTACCGGCTCCGACCCAGAGTGATTTTAACGACTCAATGGGTAGGTGTAAGACCACTACACTGACTTCTCTCTCACTAATCACTAATTCAGTGTCCTGGACAGACAGCCCAGATTGCTGATATGTGTGCCAGGACAGCGTGCTTGAACCTTAATTGGATATAAGCATGGAAATGAGTTCAAATGAATGAAATGACTAGTATATATGTTGTGTTTGTAATTATAAGAATTGTTTATAATTTTTGTAATGAATTTATCTCCATGTAATATGTATTAAGAGTTATAAATTGTTTTACTACATGCATGTAGCTGTGTGATTTTATACAAATTTGATTGTTGCGACATTTACATTAATTTAATGTTGTTTTGACTTGCAGCTGACTTTGGTTTGTCGAAGATGATGGGTCCTGAAGTACAACTTCACACTGTGTGTGGCACTCCCGGCTATTGTGGTTAGTTCAGTAGACTATAGTACACACTGTGTGGCACTCCCAGATATTGTGGTTAGTTCAGTAGACTAGTGCACACTGTGTGGCACTCCCAGATATTGTGGTTAGTTCAGTAGATTGTAGTACACACTGTGTGTGGCACTCCCAGATATTGTGGTTAGTTCAGTAAACTGTAGTGCACACTGTGTGTGGCACTCCCAGATATTGTGGTTAGTTCAGTAGACTAGTGCACACTGTGTGGCACTCCCAGATATTGTGGTTAGTTCAGTAGATTGTAGTACACACTGTGTGTGGCACTCCCAGATATTGTGGTTAGTTCAGTAGACTAGTGCACACTGTGTGTGGCACTCCCAGATATTGTGATTAGTTCAGTAGATTGTAGTACACACTGTGTGTGGCACTCCCAGATATTGTGGTTAGTTCAGTAGACTAGTGCACACTGTGTGTGGCACTCCCAGATATTGTGGTTAGTTCAGTAGACTGTAGTGCACACTGTGTGTGGCACTCCCAGATATTGTGTTAGTTCAGTAGATTATATTACACACTGTGTGTGGCACTCCCGGATATTGTGGTTAGTTCAGTAGACTGTAGTGCACACTGTGTGTGGCATTCACAGATATTGTGGTTAGTTCAGTAGACTATAGTACACACTGTGTGTGGCACTCCCGGATAGTGTGGTTAGTTCAGTAGACTATAGTACACACTGTGTGTGGCACTCCCGGATATTGTGGTTAGTTCAGTAGACTGTAGTACTCACTGTGTGCGGCACTCCCAGATATTGTGGTTAGTTCAGTAGACTGTAGTACACACTGTGTGAGGCACTCCCGGATATTGTGGTTAGTCCAGTAGACTATATTACACACTGTGTGCGGCACTCCCGGATATTGTGGTTAGTCCAGTAGACTATATATTGTGTTACACACTGTGCGGCACTCCCGGATATTGTGGTTAGTCCAGTTCAGTAGGATATTGTGGTTAGTTCAGTAGACTATATTACAAATATAAAACCAGGCCCTGTGTTTATACAACTTTTAATCTACACTCAAGACTAACAGAATCTAAAACTTTAACGGCATGACAACACCATACAAATTATATATGTGCATCATCATTAGATATTTCATTCCAGATTCTAAAATTTTACATGCTCAAGCCCTTTGAAGAAAGAAAGTGCATAAATCATTTATGGTATATGCAATTTTTTTTTTTTCTCATATAAATTGTTTTTTACACAGATAGTGAGAGAGGATATCCAATGTCATAATTCCATGAGATACTCTTTATAATTAATAAGGGATCTTTTATATGCTCCATCCCACAGACAAGATAATACATACCATAGCCTTTGTTACACCAGTTGTGGAGCATTGGTTGGAACAAGAAATAGCCCAATGTGCTCTAGTGATATTGTTAAACAAAACAAACTTTAGCTTATACATATAAAGTAAAGTAAAGTTTGTTTTATTTAACGACACCACTAGAGCACATTGATATTTTATCTTATCATCGGCTGTTGGACGTCAAACATATGGTCATTCTGACATTGTTTTTTAGAGGAAACCCGCTGTCGCCACATAGGCTACTCTTTTATGACAGGCAGCAAGGGATCTTTTATTTGCACTTCCCACAGGAAGGATAGCACAAACCATGGCCTTTGTTGAACCAGTTATGGATCACTGGTCGGTGCAAGTGGTTTACACCTACCCATTGAGCCTTGCGGAGCACTCACTCAAGGTTTGGAGTCGGTATCTGGATTAAAAATTCCATGCCTCGACTGGGATCCGAACCCAGTACCTACCAGCCTGTAGACCGATGGCCTAACCACGACGCCACCAAGGCCGGTCTTATACATATAGTCAACCTGAGTCTTACAAAAGTTAAAAAAGTGTTTTTTTTTTAGCAACACTACTAGATCACCTTGATTTATTAATCATCGGCTATTGGATGACAAACATTTGGTAATTTTGACATATTGTCTTAGAGAGGAAACCCGCTACATTAAGGGATCTTTTATATATGCACTATTCCACAGACAGGATAGCACATACCACAGCCTTTGATATACCAATCGCAGTGCACTGGCTGGAATGAAAAATAGCCCAGTGGGCCCACCGACGGGGATCGATCCCAAACTGACCACACATCAAGCAGATGCTTTACCACTGGGCTATTCTTAAAAAAGATGGCTGTGTCTATAGTTTCCGTTAACACTTACCTGTATTAATGTTGTAATTTAATGGTTTTTATATTTTACAGCACCAGAAGTGTTACTGGGGAAAAAGTACGACAAGTCAGTAGATCTTTGGAGCATTGGAGTAATAGCATATATATTGTAAGTATTTCATAGTGTGATATTTGTGCCTGTATTTCCATGATTAAAACAGGAAAGACTTGGAATGTATTCTATATTTATATTGGTACTAAATTCCAAAGTCAATGTTTACGAATCTTTTAGAGTAGAGGAGGTATATAGAAGGGTTGTAAGAGTGAGGGGCTCATTTTAACAATTATATATAATGTGAAATCTGAAAAACTTGTGTAACATTTTGTAATGCATCCCATGATGTAATAAAATGTTACCTTTATATGACAGTTAATGTTTTATTGTAATAAAACTGTATAATTGTAGCTAAGTGATTAAGATTGTATTGGTGTGTGTTTTTTTCAGACTCTGTGGGTATGAACCATTTTCAGCGGAGGACGATAGGGAAATGTATAAGAACGTTATCAAGGGAAAATATACATTTGATGAAATCTACTGGGACGATATCTCCAAGAATGCCAAGGTATCTGTTAGTGTTTAAGCTGTGTGTGTGTTAGTGAGCAAGCTGCAAGAGTGGATTTAGGATGAACTAGCTAACCATTGGTAAATTGCTCGTGTAATGCACAGTTGGTCTTGGATCGATCCCCATCAGTGGGCCCATTGGGCTATTTCTCGTTGCAGCCAATGCACTGCAACTGGTATATCAAAGGCCGTGGTATGTGTTATCTTGTCTGTAGGATGATGCATATAAAAGATCCCTTGCTACCAATAAAAAAATGAGCTGAACAGTTCAGGCCCTTTTAAGGGCCCCCTATGGGCAATGTAGGGAGACATGTCAGCACCACATAGGACCAATTAAGGAGCTACTCTCGGCCTACTAAATTCTAAACCTATACGTAGCTCCCTACCTTTGCATTTAGATCGACTGTTAAAAATTGCACCTAAATTCCTTCATAAAAAAAATTGCACCCATTCTCTTTGGCTTAATCCTACGGGACATTCCAAATTCCATAGCACCATACCATCCTCCGCCTGTTACCAGCTACGGTCGGACTGCTGGTGTTCCCTTGCACCTGCCAGTGCAGGCGATCCCCCCTCCTACCCACCCCACACCTTTCCTGTCCTGGCACCTATACCCAGAACAGGCGTGCGCTACAACAGCTTGCTCTGAATGTGCATGTTAAACAATTCCATCCATCCATACAATAAAAAAATCCTTGGGTCATCTTTTGATTTGCGGCTTGAATAAGACATTGAACTGTAGCTTAGGTTACTGATTGAATTATAATATTATAGTAACACAGGACGGTAAAGCCCTCACTTGATGCACAGTCAGCCTTGGATAGATCCCTGTTAGATCCCTGATAGATCCCTGACTGTTTCTTATTCCAGCCAGTGCTCCACAACTGGTGTTACAAAGGCTGTGTTGTGTACTATCCTAGCTTATATAAAAGAACCCTTGCTGCTAATTGAAAATGTGTTGAGGACATTTTAAAACAATTTTTTCTTTTTCTATAGAAACATATTGTAGCTTGATTAACAATTGAATTTGTAGCTTGAATCACACAGTGAATTGTACATGTAGTTTCAATAATTTTGTTTTCTTTCACAGGATCTGGTTAAAAGGTTGCTGACACTGGACCCAAAGAAGCGGATCACGGCCAAGTCGGCCCTGCAGCATCCGTGGGTGAAGGGCAAGGCTGCGAGCAGCGACCACCTGGAAAGCACCTATGAAAAGATCAAAGAATTCAACGCCAAGAGAAAGCTTAAGGTAGTAGATAGAGTCCCGGACATTCCAAAGATTGCATATGCAGAAAAACACATCCTGCACATTGCTGATCATTCCTCTGTAATCAAGGAACATCACCTAATACCAGTGCAAAGGCCCTGGAGAGTACCGGACACTCAATGGGTCACAAAAGTTTCACCTTGGCCACAATTTTCCAAGGATGAACGCTAGTAATTTAAGTGCTGTCTTAATTAACTATATGATTACCAATCCAAGGACTAACACGGGTAACTTAAGGATATAGAATTTTTTCTGGGATTTTTTTTAGTTTTGTTATTTGTAAATGAGTAATATACTCCGTGGTTTTTTTGGCCACTGGATAAAATTTATTGCCATATGTTGAAGGGATAGTTTTTTGTTGTGCTTATTGGTTGCAAAAGATAATGGTTTAAAATTGTGGTAGGCAGGCTCAAAATTACAGTAGTTGAGTATTTTGCCTACAGTAAAAATATTTTTCAAAATAGGCATAGATAGGTAACAAATTATTAAGTAAATTTCTCTTGCAACAATTTATAAAATTCCATTTTTATAAGAGTCTGTGGTGCTGAATAGATAGACATATAATTATAATTTTATTATTTTTAGATTCTAGATATTTGTTTTCAGTATTTTATGATAATAATACCAGACTGATTTTATGTGGCGATGTCGCCATTTAATTATGCATTTATTAATTTGTTAATTTATTAATTTTTTAATACACAATAGAAATATTACTTTTTATAACCTTGCATGTCGTGCATAGAACTCATTTTATTTCGTATTGCATCTACAATTTGATAAAAAAAAATATAGAACACAACAACTTGATGTTATTTATTTGTCCCTTTTTGGTCCAGACTGAGGGGGCTATAGCTTTTGTCTTCGTCCGTCTGTCCGTCCATCCGTCTGTCTGTCTGTCTGTCCGTCCTTCTGTCTGTCTGTCTCACGTATAGTTTTCTGAACATTTGTTTTTTCACAATCCCTTAAAATATTGAGCTGAAGTTATATGTGTACAGGCCTCTGCAAATTGCGAGAGTGGTCGTATCGTTTGTGCATTGCTTGCGCAAATCTAATTTTGTGTAAACTATTTTTAATTTTTTTGCAAAAATTCTGAGCACCATTTACATGAATATAACGGCCAGGTTGCGCAAAAGGGAAATGGGTGACATGGATTTATTTCTGCGTAAATGATAAATGGGACACCAGGGCCCGTGCTTATAAAACTTAAAGTCTAGACTTTGATAAAGTCCAGACTTTAACGTAATGCTATTTGAATGGCATTGCAATGACGTTAAAGTCTGAACTTTATTAAAGTCTAGACTTTAAGGTTTATAAGCACGGGGCCAGATTCTGAATTCTCAGAGGTCTGCATGTGTGTACGTTTATCATACAGAGTTACAGATCAAGTTCGACTTTCATGTGGATTTGACCATTTTGTACAGAGTTATTGCCCTCGAACGTAGAAGATATTTACAAATTTATAAGGCCTAGTAAAAGTTTTATATTGTTTTAGCAGTACTCTGTAAACCGTAACCGAGGAGTTAACGTGCACATTCAGAGCAAGCTGTTGTAGCGCATGCTTGTCTTGGGAACAAGAGCTGGCTAAGGCCGGCTCCTCTGTCCAGGACAGGAAAGGATGAGGGGTGAAGGAGGGACCACCTGCACTGGCAGGTGCAAGGGAGCACGTACCAGCAGTCCAACCGAGGTTGGTAACAGGCGGGAGGTACTCCCAGAATGCTTGTTTACTACACATAAAAATGTCAATTAAATAAATTAGGTCACATGCTTGTGCTGTTACATGCACATGCATAAAAATAATAATGGATCACAAATTTATGCAGTATTTAAAAAATGTAATCTCAGGTGCCTGTTGTACCAGTAATGAAATTATTTAAGGATCCTTCTTTCAGACCTGTCAACCTTTAGTCAAGAGAAAGCAGGAGGTGTGTGTTGAAAAAGCAGGAGATTTTGTCAAAAAGCAGGAGATTTTTTAAATTCACACAATTTAACCCAAAATCGCAAGATTAAAAAAAAACATTATTACAATAAGTTATATGAATACTATATAATGTCATATATACTTCTTAACCTTAGATCTTGGCATTAAAAAAAACAACAAAAACACATTTTTTTTTTTTTTTAAAGTTTTAAATATTATTATGATTTAATACATATTTAAAAAAAACACAAATATTTTATCCAAAAATGTTAAGAACATGAACAAGAAATAAAAAAATTAATTAGTACATTTACGGTATTACACTTACAGCCTTACAGGTTGCGTTACATTATCATTTGTGGTTAGTGTACCTAAGTAACAAAGACAAATTTATATAAATTTTATAAATTAATATTCAGTTTTTACTATAATGAGGAACGGTGGCGTGGTACTTATTTAAAATCATTATAATGATGCAATAAACATTGTATTTTCATTAATCATAAGTAAAACCTCATTACGGACATCGTGTGAAATATACCGGAATTATACCCATTTCCGTGAGTAACTTTATGTCAATGTCAAACACAACATTTTTTAATCGTACAAGAATAATTTCTTGAAGAGTACCCTTATAACCAACATTTTACTGCACAAACATACAAAATTAACTGACACAAGTATGTTTATACAGCTAATTGGTCTTTTCGTTGTCTTGCTGTGACATGTGATTTTAACAAGCATCGTGTGTATCGCTGTCAACTCGGAGTCTGGCAGTTCAGATTCGTCATAGTTGCATTATGTAATCCAGTGGGAAGACATTTTACAATTCAAACACGCTTCGTAGCCATTACGATGATAACAAACATTATAATATCATGTCATTTTATAAACTCCATGTGCTTTTTTAACAATATAAATAGGCTATCCCACAATTCTCACTTCGGCAAAGGTCGGGACAATTCGGCCTGTTACATTCTCAGAAACCGAAAGTAGTCGACATTTTCCGAATGAGGAAAAAAAGGTGAGTTACTTCCCTTATGTTATTTTGACAAAAGAGGATCGATTTTTTTTAATGTTTACAAAAATGTCATTTAACAGGAGAAACTGTCTCCCGCACAGGTGAAAGGAGATTTGATCAAATACCGGGAGACTCCCGCGGAATCCGGGAGGGTTGACAGGTCTGCCTTCTTTGTTTCCTTTAGGTTCACCAGGGTATGGAAAAAAAACCCCAAAAACATGTGCGAACTGTGCGTGTGAAGCTGTTCACACAAATGTTAACCATGCTTTTTTTTTCGTTCATACTCCGATAAAACAGACAATCCTAGGCTTATAATTAAAGTTAAAAAATAATAAAAGCTAAATCATGTTTAATTTTGAAGTATCTTTTGATTGTTAAAATATCCCTTGCTGCTTATTGATCAGCAATGGGTTTCCTCTCTCATTATTTGTGTGTTCCGTAACAAAATGCCAGACCCATATAGCAGGGGTGGGAATTCTCGTCAGATCAGCTGTTTTCCTATCATGGAACATTGTGTTTCCTTGCATTTTAATCGTCCTTTCCTCCAAAATGTGTCAGATGGCACAGATTTTAACCTAGGATTTCAAGAATTTCCGGGACCCCTCTAGATTTCATCTTTTTTTTATAGTTTACCAATTCCCACCCCTGATATAACAATAATTAAAATGTGTTGAGTGTGCATCATTAAAGAAAACATTCCTTCCTTCTGAATGTGGAATCAGCACCATTGGTATCATCTTTTGCTTTCAGCTTCATCATTATAAGTTTTTGCATCTGACTCTATTTGACACAAACTATTAGCCCAGGACCATTGAAACCTCTTGTACATGGATCTATGCATATTCATTTCAATGCATGTTAAAACATTTAAATGTTTAAATTTTAATTTTTAATTAAGAATACTTAGCTTTTAATGAGCTTGATATTAAGTTTTCACATCTACTTCCGTATCTCACGAACTATAAGTCCTAGATCAATCAAATGTAATTAGTTTGATCTATAAATGTTTCTCTTAATGTATAATGTGCTCTTCTGTTTTTTATAAGTTAAATTTAAAAATAAAAGGATTTAACTACGAGTTACACCAAATCAGTTTCAGGTAGGCGAGATATTTCATTCCGCAGAATTTTTTGTGTGTGATGATAACGATTATATATATATACTGAACCGCAAAAGAAATGCGACACATGTGTGGCTGAGAAAATATGTTTCAATTTATTAATATCAAAGATAAACTTTGAAAAATCTGATAAAGTCAATTTATTGGATGCACTTTGACCACAGTCTCTGGGTCGTTTGCCTGTGTTCAGGTAGTGGGGGGATCCAGCACATCGAGATTGTAGGGCGTGACATGTTCAATACCGTGTATGTCCTCCCTGGGTGTTCAAAACGGCCATACACCGTCGGTACATGGAGTGCATGAGGCGGTTCACAAAAGCCACTGGCACCTGTGCGCACACTCTCAGGAAAGCTGCCTCCAGTTGCACACGAGTTGTCGGCCGTGGGACCACCTGGTTAAGCCGTCTCTGGATTTCATCCCACAGGTGTTCAATCGGGTTCAAATCAGGGCTGAGAGCCGGCCACGGCATGGTTCTGATGTTGTGCTGATGCAGGAAGTCCATGATGATCCTGGCCGTGTGGGGGCGAGCATTATCCTGCTGGAACACGTGGTTATGGTGACGCGTGAAGAAGGGCACTATGTGAGGTGTTAGAATCTGGTCAACGTAGCGCTGCGCTGTGATGCCATTCCCTCTGCCTGCACCAACATTTTGGAACAAATGGGGCCCAATTCTCTGATTCAGGCCTATAGCACCCCAAACCATGATGCTTTGGCCACCCCACGGGTCTCTCTCCAGGACACATGCGTCTCTGTAGCGTTCACCCCTCCTACGCCACACCCTCACTCTGCCTTCCGAGTTGGAAACGCAGTACCGGCTCTCGTCAGAGAAGACTATCAACCTCCATTGTTGATGCCGCCAATGTTGGTGCTGTGTAGCCCACTGTAGTCGT
The DNA here is from genome assembly GCF_016097555.1 of Gigantopelta aegis. Taxonomy (NCBI): domain Eukaryota; kingdom Metazoa; phylum Mollusca; class Gastropoda; order Neomphalida; family Peltospiridae; genus Gigantopelta; species Gigantopelta aegis. The sequence continues at coordinate 17,346,376 of NC_054700.1, read as the reverse complement.
GTCTGACGGTGGCGGGCGGTGAGGACAGGTCCTCGAGCGGGACGTCGGCAAAACAGTTTGTTGGCGGCCAGTCGACGTCGTACCGTGTCGTCACTGATGGGTCGCTGTCCAGTGCCAATGGTCACGCGAGCTGTCATGCTGGCCGTTCTGAAGCGATCATAGAGGTGTTGCCGGTTGATGTAGCGGTCCTGCCTGGGCGTGGTCACCCGGAGGCGCCCGCTGCGGTGACTGTCTGCAGTGCTGTTGGTGTTGATGTACCGCTGCTGTAGACGATGGATGGTGCTGACATGGACATTGTAAGCGTTAGCAACAACCAGGGCACGCTGCCCGGCTTGCAATCGGCCGATAGCTTGTTCTCTCTGCGCTGCTGACAATCGGGTCATACCTGATGCGTGCAAATTACGAATGCCAGGAACGCGGTTCAAGTTGGTTTTTATACCCATAACCTCCATGAGATGCACGTGCATTTCGGTTTTCATGACAATTGTTTGCGACTGCCACCCACGGCCTTCGAGACAGGTGCGTTTTGGCGTGTCGTTTCATGGAAAGTTGAAAGGGTACCTGCAATTTGGGTCTCAGTCATAAACCAGCATGTCTTGTAATATTGACAGTTACATCCCCGAAATAAATTGTTATAATTTACCATATAGAAATGACATTTAAAAATCTCGCGTTTCTTTTGCGGTTCAGTATATATATATATACACATATACATGTATATATACATGTGTTATATATATATATATATATACATATACACATATACATATATCTATACATGTATGTATATATATATATATATATATATATATATATATATATATATATATATATATATATATATATATATATATATTATATATATGCATGGTACAACCAACAAAAATCACCATTAAATTTATATACATGTACTTAAATCCCTGCTGAACTAAAAATGAATTTGGAATTCATATACTCATTAAAAAAAAGTCTCAAATTGCACATGGTTCTGTTTGGACCAGCTTATTTCAAAGTCAGTCCCTATAAGGCATGAACCATATACCTTTATTATGAATAATAAATGCAGAGAAAATAGAGTTATGTCACAGATTTTTTTTATATATACAGAGATGATACATATTTTACAAACATATTTTATTTTAATTTATTTATTGTCTGATTTCTTTCTTCTTCTTTTTTGAACTTTTCTAAACAAACTGTGCAACTATACATATTATTTTCCAAATTAATAAGTTATATTGTCACTAACCGATATGGTGAAAGTAATTTCCCCCTGATTTAGAATAGCTATCAAGGCAATTGAAAAGGAAAAAATCCATTATTGCACAGACAGAAAACAATTAAATGCAATCTGAAGTAATCTAGACCAGGGGAAAAGTAATTTTTCACAAGAACATATATGTATATTTATAACATTAAAATAAAAGTCATCTTGTTCTACGACAGGGTGAAATAATTTATATAGGAATATCAGCAGCCTCAGTCATTTTGTCATAAGTACTGGAGTAGGAAGTTGGGGGGGGGGGGGGGGGGGGGGGTGGGGGTTGGGGACATGTGCCATATATATATATGCATTCACATACTTTTTGGCACCTTCCTACACCTGTGATAAGTACATAATATATAACTATGTTTTTGGATTCCATTGCTCAAATCAATCATTTGTCATAGGTACCAGTGTTTTACAAATTCCATTGCACAAATGTGTGTGTTATATAGATTCACACTTCAGTTAAAGTTAAATCCACAGGTGCAAGTAGGAAAGTTTTGTTTGTTTTTAATCACAAAATAACACAAATTAAAATGATCTATTTTGTATGTTTTGAATGAATGGATTGATATAGGTGGATGGAACTTGGTATGTACTGTCCTGTCTATGGGAATGTTTATGTTAAAAATACATTTCAAACTGTGAACATTTTAGTACGAGCATGCATGTGTCTATGAGGCAGCAATTGGTTTTCTTTTGAATGTCATTTTAAAGACATACTGTCACAGACCACTGACCTATTTAATGGTCTAACAAAGTATTACCTGAACAAAAATAATTTGATTTGTCCCTAAATGTACTTTATTCAACCATCTTCATAACCACCATACTCCATTTATTAATGACATTTTGTAAAAATAAAATATGGCAATGGTCCATAATTCAAAAACTAAAATTGCCGAGAGGGTTGACATGGATTTCACTCCATTATAGTTCAGTTAAGGTGATGCAATAGCTAAATTTGGTTTTCAACAATTAATGTAATTTTTAGATATTATCCATTTTTAGATGGTCCTTAAATCCATGGCAGTATGCCTTTAAGACACTAAATAGCTGTACTTTGGAAACATGCTGAGGTGTTGTCAACAAATTTAATATTCCTTTCCTTTCCACCGTATCACTTGTTCACATTTGTCCTTTTAAATATTCATTGTATTATATTAGTTAATTTAGGAAAGAGTAGCCATGATAGCAGGACTAATTTAGGAAAGAGTAGCCATGATAGCAGGACCAATTTAGGAAAGAGTAGCCATGTTAACAGGACCAATTTAGGAAAGAGTAGCCATGTTAACAGGACCAATTTAGGAAAGAGTAGCCATGATAGCAGGACTAATTTAGGAAAGAGTAGCCATGATAGCAGGACCAATTTAGGAAAGAGTAGCCATGATAGCAGGACCAATTTAGGAAAGAGTAGCCATGTTAACAGGACCAATTTAGGAAAGAGTAGCCATGATAGCAGGACCAATTTAGGAAAGAGTAGCCATGTTAACAGGACCAATTTAGGAAAGAGTAGCCATGATAGCAGGACCAATTTAGGAAAGAGTAGCCATGTTAACAGGACCAATTTAGGAAAGAGTAGCCATGATAGCAGGACCAATTTAGGAAAGAGTAGCCATGTTAGCAGGACCAATTTAGGAAAGAGTAGCCATGTTAGCAGGACCAATTTAGGAAAGAGTAGCCATGATAGCAGGACCAATTTAGGAAAGAGTAGCCATGATAGCAGGACCAATTTAAGAAAGAGTAGCCATGATAGCAGGACCAATTTAAGAAAGAGTAGCCATGTTAGCAGGACCAATTTAGGAAAGAGTAGCCATGTTAGCAGGACCAATTTAGGAAAGAGTAGCCATGTTAGCAGGACTAATGGGCAGGGGGCACAGGCCACCCCCTTTTGAAGATTAAAATGTGGGTGCAGGTTTTTTTGTCCTGCTCGATATAAATATAAAGATAAATCAAGGTTGTGCCCCCTCTTGCCCCAACCCCCTTTCAGATATTGATCTTATGGACCTGGTTATAGGGACATCTTTTTCTTACTTCCTAGACCAAATGTTGCAGCCATATTTTGGATATCCAATAGCTATCAATTATTCAGCTTGCTAGGGTGTCGATAAACATTGAAACATTCCTTTCCTTTCTAGTTAAGCAACACGTCCAATGGCACAAATGAAATGGACATAAAAACATTGGTTTAGCCAAATATTTTAAATTGGTGAGGGAGAGGGCACATACTGAAGCATGCACCAGCTGTCTGGAAAAAAACGTGTGATGGGGTGGAGGCATGGTCCCATTACCATCACCTTCTCGCTATTAATTTTCATTTATTGGGTGAGGGGGTGTGTGTGTGTGTGTGTGATGTGCTTGTTAGGGGTATTGGAACTGAACTCGATCCCTCTGTAATTGCAGTATTGTTGTCTCTTGGTGGTCTGAATTGCCATTTAATAGCTGTAGTAATTATGGTGGTCTGAATTGCCATTTAATAGCTGTAGTAATTATGATGGTCTGAATTGCCATTTAATAGTGGTAGTCCATTGTGGTGGTCTGAATTGCCATTTAATGGCTGCATGTAGTCCACTGTGGTGGTCTGAATTGCCATTTATTAGCTGTATATATATATATATATATATATATATATATATATATATATATATATATAGTCCCTTATGGTAGTCTGAATTGCCATTTAATAGCTGTAGTCCTTTATGGTGGTCTGAATTAACATCTAATACATTTGTAGCTGTAGTCCCTTATGATGGCCTGAAATGTCAGTTATATTGTCGCTTTGTGGTCTGAATTGCCATTTTAATAACAGTAGTCCTTTGTCTGAATTGCCATTTAACAATCTATTGTCTATTTGGTCTGAATTAATTGCCATTTAATTGCAGTAGTCTTTTGGTGGTCTGAATTGCCATTTGATAACAATTGTTGCTCAGTGGTCTAAATTTCTACATAATAACTGTTACAATAGTCTTATTGTGTTTTGCATTATTACTTAATAACAATATATAGTCTCTTGGCTGTCTAAAGTACCATTTAATTCATATTCAGAATGCCTTGAAACTACATTTATTAATAATAACCGAAGTCTCAAGGCATTCTGAATCACCACTCATCAGATAAAACTAACAGCTAGTGGTCTATTAGCAGACTGAATGACCATTATGTAGTAGTGACCTATAAATGATCGTTATGTTAGTACACTGGTAAGATTAACTATTATTTAATAGTGTCTAAATAATTTATGAAATAGTCGTCTTTAAACAGTCTGAATTACCATTGTATAGTACCATAGTAGTCTCTAAATGATTAGTATGCCCTAGTGGTCCTGTGGCAGGCTCAATAACATTATGTAGCACTGGCCTCAAAATTATAAATTGTAATAGTGCCCTTGTAGCAGGCTCAATAAACATTATGTAGCATTGATTGGCCTCTAAATTATCAAATGTAATAGTGCCCTTGTGGCAGGCTCAATGGATGTTATGTAGCATTGGCCTCTAAATGATCAAATGTAATAGTGCCCTTGTGGAAGGCTCAATGGATGTTATGTAGCATTGACTGGCCTCTAAATGATCAAATGTAATAGTGCCCTTGTGACAGGCTCAATGGTGTTATGTACCATTGACCTCTAAATTATCAAATGTTATTGTGCCCTCGTGGCAGGTTCAATGAACATTATGTAGCATTGATTGGCCTCTAAATGATCAAATGTAATAGTGCCATTGTGGCAGGTTCAATGAACATTATGTAGCATTGATTGGCCTCTAAATGATCAAATGTAATCGTGCCCTTGTGGCAGGCTCAATGGATGTTATGTAGCATTGGCCTCTAAATGATCAAATGTAATAGTGCCCTTGTGGAAGGCTCAATGGATGTTATGTAGCATTGATTGGCCTCTAAATGATCAAATGTAATAGTGCCCTTGTGACAGGCTCAATGGAGGTTATGTACCATTGACCTCTAAATTATCAAATGTTATTGTGCCCTCGTGGCAGGTTCAATGAACATTATGTAGCATTGATTGGCCTCTAAATGATCAAATGTAATCGTGCCCTTGTGGCAGGCTCAATGGATGTTATGTAGCATTGGCCTCTAAATGATCAAATGTAATAGTGCCCTTGTGGAAGGCTCAATGGATGTTATGTAGCATTGATTGGCCTCTAAATGATCAAATGTAATAGTGCCCTTGTGACAGGCTCAATGGATGTTATGTACCATTGACCTCTAAATTATCAAATGTTATTGTGCCCTCGTGGCAGGTTCAATGAACATTATGTAGCATTTATTGGCCTCTAAATGATCAAATGTAATAGTGCCATTGTGGCAGGTTCAATGAACATTATGTAGCATTGATTGGCCTCTAAATGATCAAATGTAATAGTGCCCTTGTGGCAGGCTCAATGTATGTTATGTAGCATTGGCCTCTAAATTATCAAATGTAATAGTGCCCTTGTGGCAGGCTCAATGGATGTTATGTAGCATTGGCCTCTAAATGATCAAATGTTATAGTGCCCTTGTGGCAGGCTCAATGACTGTTATGTAATGATGTTCCTGGCAGAGCATTATGTCATGATGGCCCCATGACAGTCTCAGTAACCATTTTAATAGTGGTTTTGTAAAAAGCTGAATGACTGCTATTGTCTTATGGTGGCTTCATATCAGTCTGAATGACAAGTTAGCTTCACCATGGTTTAAAAAGACTATTTATGCAGTGGTGGCCTCATAAACAGTCTCAGTAACCATTTTATAATAGTTGTCTTGTGAATGACGTGTAATGGTGATTTCATAACAATCTGGGGCCTAATTCGCTAAAGTCTCACAAATTTGCAATCTAGCAGTGCAATGCCAAAAGACTTGCAAAGAGGATGCTTTGTTGTCTGGCAGAGGTTTTTTTGTCCTGCTCGATATAAATATAAAGATAAATCAAGGTTGTGCCCCCTCTTGCCCCAACCCCCTTTCAGATATTGATCTTATGGACCTGGTTATAGGGACATCTTTTTCTTACTTCCTAGACCAAATGTTGCAGCCATATTTTGGATATCCAATAGCTATCAATTATTCAGCTTGCTAGGGTGTCGATAAACATTGAAACATTCCTTTCCTTTCTAGTTAAGCAACACGTCCAATGGCACAAATGAAATGGACATAAAAACATTGGTTTAGCCAAATATTTTAAATTGGTGAGGGAGAGGGCACATACTGAAGCATGCACCAGCTGTCTGGAAAAAAACGTGTGATGGGGTGGAGGCATGGTCCCATTACCATCACCTTCTCGCTATTAATTTTCATTTATTGGGTGAGGGGGTGTGTGTGTGTGTGTGTGATGTGCTTGTTAGGGGTATTGGAACTGAACTCGATCCCTCTGTAATTGCAGTATTGTTGTCTCTTGGTGGTCTGAATTGCCATTTAATAGCTGTAGTAATTATGGTGGTCTGAATTGCCATTTAATAGCTGTAGTAATTATGATGGTCTGAATTGCCATTTAATAGTGGTAGTCCATTGTGGTGGTCTGAATTGCCATTTAATGGCTGCATGTAGTCCACTGTGGTGGTCTGAATTGCCATTTATTAGCTGTATATATATATATATATATATATATATATATATATATATATATATAGTCCCTTATGGTAGTCTGAATTGCCATTTAATAGCTGTAGTCCTTTATGGTGGTCTGAATTAACATCTAATACATTTGTAGCTGTAGTCCCTTATGATGGCCTGAAATGTCAGTTATATTGTCGCTTTGTGGTCTGAATTGCCATTTTAATAACAGTAGTCCTTTGTCTGAATTGCCATTTAACAATCTATTGTCTATTTGGTCTGAATTAATTGCCATTTAATTGCAGTAGTCTTTTGGTGGTCTGAATTGCCATTTGATAACAATTGTTGCTCAGTGGTCTAAATTTCTACATAATAACTGTTACAATAGTCTTATTGTGTTTTGCATTATTACTTAATAACAATATATAGTCTCTTGGCTGTCTAAAGTACCATTTAATTCATATTCAGAATGCCTTGAAACTACATTTATTAATAATAACCGAAGTCTCAAGGCATTCTGAATCACCACTCATCAGATAAAACTAACAGCTAGTGGTCTATTAGCAGACTGAATGACCATTATGTAGTAGTGACCTATAAATGATCGTTATGTTAGTACACTGGTAAGATTAACTATTATTTAATAGTGTCTAAATAATTTATGAAATAGTCGTCTTTAAACAGTCTGAATTACCATTGTATAGTACCATAGTAGTCTCTAAATGATTAGTATGCCCTAGTGGTCCTGTGGCAGGCTCAATAACATTATGTAGCACTGGCCTCAAAATTATAAATTGTAATAGTGCCCTTGTAGCAGGCTCAATAAACATTATGTAGCATTGATTGGCCTCTAAATTATCAAATGTAATAGTGCCCTTGTGGCAGGCTCAATGGATGTTATGTAGCATTGGCCTCTAAATGATCAAATGTAATAGTGCCCTTGTGGAAGGCTCAATGGATGTTATGTAGCATTGACTGGCCTCTAAATGATCAAATGTAATAGTGCCCTTGTGACAGGCTCAATGGTGTTATGTACCATTGACCTCTAAATTATCAAATGTTATTGTGCCCTCGTGGCAGGTTCAATGAACATTATGTAGCATTGATTGGCCTCTAAATGATCAAATGTAATAGTGCCATTGTGGCAGGTTCAATGAACATTATGTAGCATTGATTGGCCTCTAAATGATCAAATGTAATCGTGCCCTTGTGGCAGGCTCAATGGATGTTATGTAGCATTGGCCTCTAAATGATCAAATGTAATAGTGCCCTTGTGGAAGGCTCAATGGATGTTATGTAGCATTGATTGGCCTCTAAATGATCAAATGTAATAGTGCCCTTGTGACAGGCTCAATGGAGGTTATGTACCATTGACCTCTAAATTATCAAATGTTATTGTGCCCTCGTGGCAGGTTCAATGAACATTATGTAGCATTGATTGGCCTCTAAATGATCAAATGTAATCGTGCCCTTGTGGCAGGCTCAATGGATGTTATGTAGCATTGGCCTCTAAATGATCAAATGTAATAGTGCCCTTGTGGAAGGCTCAATGGATGTTATGTAGCATTGATTGGCCTCTAAATGATCAAATGTAATAGTGCCCTTGTGACAGGCTCAATGGATGTTATGTACCATTGACCTCTAAATTATCAAATGTTATTGTGCCCTCGTGGCAGGTTCAATGAACATTATGTAGCATTTATTGGCCTCTAAATGATCAAATGTAATAGTGCCATTGTGGCAGGTTCAATGAACATTATGTAGCATTGATTGGCCTCTAAATGATCAAATGTAATAGTGCCCTTGTGGCAGGCTCAATGTATGTTATGTAGCATTGGCCTCTAAATTATCAAATGTAATAGTGCCCTTGTGGCAGGCTCAATGGATGTTATGTAGCATTGGCCTCTAAATGATCAAATGTTATAGTGCCCTTGTGGCAGGCTCAATGACTGTTATGTAATGATGTTCCTGGCAGAGCATTATGTCATGATGGCCCCATGAGTCTCAGTAACCATTTTAATAGTGGTTTTGTAAAAAGCTAAATGACTGCTATTGTGTTATGGTGGCTTCATATCAGTCTGAATGACAAGTTAGCTTCACCATGGTTTAAAAAGACTATTTATGCAGTGGTGGCCTCATAAACAGTCTCAGTAACCATTTTATAATAGTTGTCTTGTGAATGACGTGTAATGGTGATTTCATAACAATCTGGGGCCTAATTCGCTAAAGTCTCACAAATTTGCAATCTAGCAGTGCAATGCCAAAAGACTTGCAAAGAGGATGCTTTGTTGTCTGGCAGAGCCTAAGAGACCTTTGTGAATTAGGCCCATGAATGACAGTTGTTATATATGATGGTAGCTTCTTGGCAGTCTGAATGACAGTTGTTATACATAATGGTAGCTCGTTGACAGTCTGAATGACAGTTGTTAAACATGATGGTAGCTCGTTGACAGTCTGAATGACAGTTGTTATACATCATGGTAGCTCGTTGACAGTCTGAATGACAGTTGTTATACATGATGGTAGCTCGTTGACAGTCTGAATGACAGTTGTTAAACATGATGGTAGCTCCTTAACAGTCTGAATGACAGTTGTTAAACATGATGGTAGCTCGTTGACAGTCTGAATGACAGTTGTTAAACATGATGGTAGCTCGTTGACAATCTGAATGACAGTTGTTAAACATGATGGTAGCTCGCTGACAGTCTGAATGACAGTTGTTAAACATGATGGTAGCTCATTGACAGTCTGAATGACAGTTGTTAAACATGATGGTAGCTCCTTGACAGTCTGAATGACAGTTGTTAAACATGATGGTAGCTCGTTGACAGTCTGAATGACAGTTGTTATACATAATGGTAGCTCGTTGACAGTTGTTAAACATGATGGTAGCTCGCTGACAGTCTGAATGACAGTTGTTAAACATGATGGTAGCTCACTGACAGTCTGAATGACAGTTGTTAAACATGATGGTAGCTCGTTGACAATCTGAATGACAGTTGTTATACATAATGGTAGCTAGTTGACAGTTGTTAAACATGATGGTAGCTCGCTGACAGTCTGAATGACAGTTGTTAAACATGATGGTAGCTCGCTGACAGTCTGAATGACAGTTGTTATACATAATGGTAGCTCATTGACAGTTGTTAAACATGATGGTAGCTCGCTGACAGTCTGAATGACAGTTGTTAAACATGATGGTAGCTCGCTGACAGTCTGAATGACAGTTGTTAAACATGATGGTAGCTCCTTGACAGTCTGAATGACAGTTGTTAAACATGATGGTAGCTCGTTGACAGTCTGAATGATTAATATGTAATGGTGGCCTCTTAACAGTTTGAATTACCATCAAGATTATAATTAACAGCATCTCATGGTGAGGGGACGGGACATAGCCCAGTGGTAAAGTGCTCTCTTGATGCGCTGTCGGTCTAGGATCGATCCCTGTCGGTGGGCCCATTGGGCTATTTCTCATTCCAGCTGGTGCACCACAACTGGTACATATGTATATCAAAAGCCATGGTATGTGCTATCCTGTCTATGGGATGGTGCATATAAAAGATCTCTCGCTATTAATGGACAAAATGTAGTGGGGTTCCTCTCTAAGACTATATGTTAAAACTACCAAATGTTTGACATCCAATAGCCGATGATTAATAAATCAATGTGCTCTAGTGGTGCCATTAAACAAAACAAACTCTTTTTTTTTCTCATGATGATCTGAATTGGCCTTTGACAATCTTATGACAGTCTTTAAGAGCCGTTAGATTTGTGATTTAAAAAAATATGAGATTGTGAATCACCATGTTTTTTCAATACAATATAGTCTTGTGGGAGTTTGAATTACAGTTATCTTGCATAGTACCAAAGAAGAGAGTTCCATGTCAGAGTTCGACGTGCACCGTCAAATATTTACGGAGTAAAAGCAGCTGTGGGTGTGATTGGTAGTAATATGTGACATGTGCAAATACTATTATTCATTGACAATAAATAAATACACTTTTATTTGTCATACAGTTGTTATGCAGTATATACCAGAGGTTGAAACTAATGCGGGGTACCCCCAAAAATGGAAGTGCAATTTTCAGCAAAAATGAAGGTTGCTATTAAAAATATTAATTAAATCTCTTAAATGATACGTGACCCCCCATTTTCTTGCAGGTAGATTAGATGTGAGGTGCCACACTTTCTATTGCTGTACTTACTGGGTGTGTTGAAACGCTGCTTATATCAGTTTTATTAGTAAACGTTAACATTATCGGCAATAGGAATTGATTTGGTCTATTAGAACCTATAGCATATATTCACTATATTATCATTATTTTATATAGTGTGCCATTTACTGTTATTTGACAGTCATAATTGCTTAATTAGGTTACACTCAGGCATGGGAGTTCATAATGACCTTGACCTTGACATTAATTTACTGTGCACTGCTGAGAATAGAGTTTGAAAAAAAAGTCTGTGCTGACTAATTGGAGATTTTGGCCCATATTTTTTACTTAAAATATTTTAAAGCTTATTTACCCAAGGTGATGGATATGTCATACAACACTAATCTTATTTAGGATAATAAGTCTAGGCAAGATGAAATAAGCTATTAGTAATAATTCATTTTTATTTAAAAAATAATGTACGCTGATATTAGGTTAATCTCTTAGATCTCCATTAACAATGTGTATTCAAATGCAATTGACTCTGGAATGCTATATTTAAATAACCTGATTTCTGCTGTAATTTTAACACACTTCTTAGGTTGGTGAATTATGTTTTAGGCAAATATGGAATTTTTAACAATTGTTTTTGTGAGTTTGGCAAAAACATTAAAATCTACAGAAGGGGGTTCTGTGTAGCCATTTTGCATTCTCTTCTTTATTTGTACACAAATATAAGCTTGGCAATGATAGCTTTAGGTCATTTCATTAAATCTTGTCCATATATTCAGTGAGTTTTCTATAGTAAGAGTATTTGAAGTATATACCAAGTACAAAAGCAATTTTGACACATTTGCTAATGTGTTAGTATTATCTTCCATTATTACCACACCTGTAAAGCTATATTTTCCAATATTACTATGTAAATGATTTGTTACATTACAGATTGTAGTAATGCATACAATATAAATATTATATTCAGTAAAAACAGAATATAATTAAAGAAAAATGACTTTCGCACACTTTGGATGCTTTGCATGTGCTTTTCTCATGACAAATAAAAAATAAAAATGTAAAACCCTAATGATAACTCTAGATAAGATACATGTCTGTAAACACCAATCACTGAAGATTATTAATAAAATATCAACAGGTATATTGGTAGCTGTCAGTGGATTTAATAATGCATATATAAAAACCAACTAGGCTGACGGGTTTGAAAATATTGCATTCAGTGACTTGACATCCAAGCATATTCCATACCTTGGGTGTTTTCCTCACCATGATGTGTACCACATTAATTTACTACTATTTGTGGATACAGTGGTGTGCATTTCAGATGCCACATGTAATATGCTTTTTTTCTAGTGGAGTTCTTATCATATGCCCATTAAAGTCTTTCAAAACACAGGGTCACTGCAATAAATGAGATTTAAAGTAATTATTTATTGGAAATGAGAGACTCTGACTATGCATGCACACACTATATATACAACTAAGTATACACAACCAACCCATAGTATGTATCTTCAAGAGTAGTATTTTTATTTATTATTTGTTTTAAATATGATACATTGCATTTGTATACAACTTTGCATAACACTGATGCTTCCTGAGGTGTACATTAAATCAGGTTGCACTGTAGGAACAACACTTTCAATTATGTTGTCACATCATATCAGAACACAGAAGATCCTGATAGTCATGAAAACACCCAATTGGACACTTTTTGAAAAATAATTTTTTTTGGTATAGGTTGCATAGTACCAAAGAAGAGAGTTCCATGTCAGAGTTCGATGTGCACCGTCAAAATAATTAACGGAGTAAAAGCAGCTGTGGGTGTGATTGGTAGTAATATGTGACATTGATTATTTGTGCAAATACTATTATTCATTGACAATAAATAAATACACTTTTATTTGTCATACAGTTGTTATGCAGTATATACCAGAGGTTGAAACTAATGCGGGGTACCCCCAAAAATGGAAGTGCAATTTTCAGCAAAAATGACGGTTGCTATTAAAAACATTAATTAAATCTCTTAAATGAAAGTGACCCCCCATTTTCTTGCAGGTAGATTAGATGTGAGGTGCCACACTTTCTATTGCTGTACTGTAAACGCTGCTTATATCAGTTTTATTAGTAAACGTTAACATTATCGGCAATAGGAATTGATTTGGTCTATTAGAACCTACAGTTACCTTATAGCAGTCTCAATGAGCAGTATGTAACAGTAACCTTATGGAAGTCTAATAATAGTTATAAAACTAACACATTTCAGGCAGTCCCTGGAAAGAGTGCCTCATTTATTTATTGGAAATTTTTAGTTTTTAAAAGAAGTATATTAATTAATTAATTAATTAATTAGGAGAGCACTTATATAGGCTCTGCCTGTTGTGCAATCCTTTTGACTTTTTTTCTGATCAATAAAATATTTCAAAACAAATATTAATTAGTACTAGTATACATTAAGTTACATTAAATAAAACGTGCATTACAATTCAGGATGTATTACAATATTACAATATTATATATTAATATGTTAAAATAATATAAAACATGGTAGACCGTGATGTACTTTTGCGACAACAATTTAACTTTAACTAGAGCTGTCAGAAACTTGGTTCAAATTTAGTACAGATAGCAATGGAAAATACATTTATCATACAAACCTTTTCTTTTCCTTCTGTTCGTGGAAAAATGTGACAGGTTTCCTCTGAATGTTTGAGTCCAGTAGCCTTTGACTAACCAAACAAGGTGCTCTGGTTGTGATATTAAACAATAAACTTAAAACTTTAAAAAAAAATTCAGACTGCAACAAGAAGTGGTGACGTTAAGCAAACAAACTTCAAACTTTAATGGGCTTTTTCTTCTTCAGACTGCAACTGAAGTGATGATATTAAATACATAAACATCAACTTTAATTTTTGTTTCTTTGTCTACTGCAGACAGCAACTGAAAGGAAGGAAATGTTTTTATTTAATGACACTCTCAACACATATTATTTACGGTTATATGGCATCGGACATATGGTTGAGGACCACACAGATATTGAGAGAGGAAACCTGCTGTCTCCACTTCATGGACTACTCTTTTCGATTAGCAGCAAGGGATCTTTTATATGCACCATCCCACAGACAGGGTAGTACATTTGTTATACTAGTCGTGGTGCACTGGCTGGAACGAGAAATAGCCCAATGGGCCCACCGACAGGGATCGATCCCAGACTGACCACGCATCGACCGAGCGCTTTACACAGCAACTGAAGTGATGACATTAAATAAATAAATTTTAAACTTCAATTTTTGGTTTTGTGTCTACTGCAGGTTGCAATTAAAGTGGTGATGTTAAACAAATAGAACACACTTCATCAATCTTTAATTTTTTTTTTTTTCTTTATTTTCTGCAGACTGCAACCGAAGCTGTGCGAGCTCTTGCCAAGGCCACTCACAACATCCACAGTCAGCTGGGCAAACTGATGAATCCTGAACCAGAAGCTGCACCAACCCCACCTGTCAACCCAGCAGACGTCAAGGCAGAAGCTTAAGAGTCTATTGCTTCATCCATTCTTTTTCTCAAAACAATATTTATTCAATAAATACAATGGATTGTGTGAAAACAGGCCCATGTGCAGGGGACGGGTTGGGATGTTGAAACCCCTCCCTGCTCAAGCAAATTTTCTTTGTTTTCAATATGTTTTCAGGGGGAAAGCATGACTTGACCCCCACTATAAACTTTGGTCGCCACTGTTAGACCTTCCCCCTGCTACAATGCTCCTGTTATGTACTTCATTCAGGAATTCGCACAGTTATTGTGTACAAAGGTTTCAGTTTCATTCAATTTGTAGTTTTGTATGAAGAAGTTGTTAACATTCACACATGGACGTTAATTACAAAATCTAATGTGTGCAGAGCTTTTCATTGACATTCATTGACACTGAACTTGGAAGTGATTGGGTATAATAATTACATGTACTTCATTCACATTCATATCAGCAACTGACAATGTCCAGTGTGTACAAAAAGCTATCGATCACTTTCTATACAAATGTTTTCACTGATTTTATATACAATGTACTTGCAGATTAGTAAGTTAGAATATAATGTGTACAACATTCTTTATTCACAGATCAATAACTTATGGCAATTTAATGTTAAGAAACACTTTTATTTCTACTGCATATATTTAAAAAAAAAACCCAACCTGTTGAAGAATGCTACAGTAACTGTTTTCGAGAGGGTGTGCAGTCAGTTTTAATGTTTTAAGAGTTATATCATGAATCTTTATAAACATACAGGTACATGCCACTTTGTTGGAATCAGTTTGACACAGGCTTTACGGTCCTGTTATCAATTATGATTTTAATTTGTAATATTAAATTTGAAAAAGAAAAGAAAAAAGAAAGAAAGAAAGAAAAACAGACAAAAAACAACAGAAATATTGTTTATCCTGTCCTGATAAATGTGTTTTCCTTGCAATCACCATTAGAAATATACATTATGTACAAAGAAAGCAGAAAGTATGTTATGTAATATGTCATATTTATACATGAATTGTTATATAATACACACAATTTTTAATGGATATTTATGATGGAAACATTTTTCAGAAGTACTTTTTTGCAGAGATGTTTCAATTTTCTACACCAAAAAAAAAAAAATCCAACCCAAAAACAAAAACGTTTTTGAAATTCTCTACTTGCAAATGTATATGTCAAACTGGCCAGCTCCAAGCCAGATAAACAATGATGTAAATGAAAGCTGACATCCAGTGAAAATCAACAGGTACGAAGTCAGGATTTTCATTCAAACATTTCACAGTACTAGGAAGCTGTTTAGAGGTAATTCACAGTTATTTACATTTTTTTCACAAGCATTCAAAGCTTGCTTCCTTTTTTTTGTTATCTTTTTTTTAAAATAACTTTTGTTGCCTTAGAGAAATTTGGTAATGTCAGGGATGGAGCATTGGCATTGTTCACACACAGGAGGAGGGTTCTTTTTAAAAAAAAAAAATGAATGCGTCGATGTGTATGGCCAATGCGAGCATGACACAAAACCACATGCATTCATCATTCCTGCACAGGAACTGCCACACCCATACACACATACTCATGCACACACTCACACACATACATACACACACATGCACATACACGCACACATTCATGCACACACACATGCATACACATGCACATACACACACACACACACACACGCACACATACAAACACACACTTGTTTCTTAGGAGTTTTAAAATTACGACAACAACCATAACAGTGACAACAATAACAGTCACAATAATTTAAGAACAACAACGGCAATAACAAGAGCAACAACACATTTTATTTATGGTTATATGGCGTCGGACATATGGTTAAGGACCACACATATATTGAGAGAGGAAACCCGCTGTCGCCACTTAACAGACTACTCTTTTCGATTAGCAGCAAGGGATCTTTTATATGCACCATCCCACAGACAAGATAGTACATACCATGGCCTTTGTTACACCAGTTGTGGAGCACTGGTTGGAACAAGAAATAGCCCAATGGGTCCACCGACAGGGATCAATCCTGGACTTTTGATGGGCGTATCATGTACTCCATCCCACAGACAAGATAGTACATACCATGGCCTTTGTTACACCAGTTGTGGAGCACTGGTTGGAACGAGAAATAGCCCAATGGGTCCACCGACAGGGATCAATCCTGGACTTTTGATGGGCGTATCATGTACCTCGCCTACTCTTTATTGAGTAAAAGTCATTATAAACAAATTTTTCTTTTCAGATGTTTCTTTGATATACAGTACATGTATATCTTTCTCATAGCCTTTTATTTGAAATGCTTTAATTTTCCAGCTGTGATATCGGTAACATATCTTAGCAGTTTTATCTGTGATATTTTGTAATACATGGTTGTTGTATCTATATAAAATTTTATGAATTTCTATATGATTTTTAAAAAAAATAGATAATAGAGTTAGTACAGTGAATTTAAAAGTGTGTGTGTTTGTGATTGATTGTTCGTTTGATTTTTGTCGATTTTTATGAGGGTCACAACTACCGTAGTATAGGCTGATCACAGACCCCTTTCACCCTACCCCCAATTTTTTTTTTAATTCCCATTTAGTTTAGGAGTGCCCTTTATTTGGTTATTTATTTTTATCTTGGAAGAAATACTCGAACATCTGAGGTGTACTTTAGTAGTATTTAGTTAAATGTCATTTAGACATGGTTAAATTATCTTTAAATCACTGTGCATTAAATAAATATTGCCAGTATTTAAAAAATAATCAATAGCAATTAACAAGTAGTTTGTACTTTTAATAAATATTGTAGATATTTTATAAATATTATTATAAACATTTGTTAAATATTTAAAAGAGTTAATGCAAATCTGTAAACATTTATTAAAAATGTCAAACATATTTCACAAATATATTGACTATTTAATATATATTGCACTCCATTATATGTACAAACAGTTTTTAAATGCTAACACTTATGTATTCAATATTGACAATATGTATTAAAATTATTAATGTACATGATTTCACAATCTAATTAAAATTAGCTCCACAATTACATGTGGATCTAACACCAGCCAATCAAAACCTTACTTGCAGAATCCTGCCAGTGATTTAAAAATGTTTCGTGTGAATTACGAATGCCTTAAAACATGTTTTATTTTATAAAATAAATAATTTGTAATGTAAAACTGAAGACTGATTTAGTTGGGTTTTTTTATAAATAAATAAATAATTTTTAATGTAAAATTGAAGACTGATAACCCACCCCGTACGTATTGGTATGGTTCGCTGTACTGCGGCCACTAAAATAAACTCGCCCGATATTTTTTAGAATCTGTATGCTCCCAAATAACGTTATAAAAGGCGAAGTGTGATTGGTCAATATTTAAATTATTATTTACAGACGAAATGTTACCTGGACATTGGGAACTACGCAGTGTTGTTAGTTTTAAATCACTGGCAGGATTCTGCAAGAAAGGTTTTGATTGGTGGACATGAGCTCCAACTGGTTGGTGTTAGATCCACATGTAATTGTGGAGCTAATTTTAATTAGATTGATGATTTCAGTACAATTTAAACTAAAAGGTGTAAAGTATGTGGCAGCCATGAATCATATGCTATTTTCTATTTAGTATCTCACACTTTAAAGGTCTTTCACATCTATGTCTAATATGCAGTGGTTTTCCACCATTTGTTTGTGTAGAAACAACGTTCTGGAGATAACCTCAAGCTACATGTATATCACACACCAGGCGCAGATCCCGGATTTTTTAATAGAGTAGGCCCAAAACCCATTGTAGTTTTTGAAAATAGAATTTAAAGGTCCTTGACAGGTGGACGGGATAACTTTGCATTTTTGTGTATTCTGTAATATATTTTGTTTCACCAAAAATAGGGCCTGGAACTGGGCCCCCGCCTGAATCCGCGCCTGCACAGTGGACTAGTTCGAGTAACCTCTAGCCCTCCCCTTATTAATACGTGTATGTTATAGTACTTGTTAAAAATATGTAAGTTTAATGTCATGACTGGACTCGGTCAAACTAACGCTCTGTGGCATCAGAATTTAAGACAAAACGTGAATTTTAGACACGGTAGCTGGCTACCATTTGGTCCTCGATGATCGACGAAGTATTACACACAGCCCTCTCTAGATGCCCCCCTACAGTTGTTTTCAATAAGGAGAGGGCTAGAGGTGACTTTTTACTGTTTATGTTACATGAAACACCTGTATTGGCACAGAGTTTTATTTTGTAATTTTCACCACTTGCCGTTTTAATAAATTACAGTAATTGTACAAGTTTTTCTATTGATGACTCCATTACCCTTTATTATACCCCCCGCCACTGTAGCTCTAACGACACGAGTCTAAACGTATTTAAAATAAATTCATCTAGTTGAGATTTGTTGTGTAATTTTTTTGTTTTTTTTTTTTTTTGTTTTAATATACCTTAAATTAAATGGGGTTTTGGGCTTCCCATTTTTTTTTTGGACAGAATATATTTACACGTAGCTATTAATTTCCCAAATACTTCGTGGTTTTAAAATCCATATTTTTGTGTTGTTTTCTATAATGTTTAAAAATAAAAAACAATTTTTACTGTTTATGTTACATGTACCTGTATTGATGGTTTTATTTTGTATATTTTTAATACATGCCGTTTTTTTACTTAAAAACTGATGTTTTTCTATTGATGACTCCATTACGTGGTTATTATACTACTTTTCCTCACGCATTAATAAACGTATTTAGCGATCATTAGGTTGTATTTGTTGTGTAATAGGATGTGTTTATTTAACCATTTGTAGTTTAATATACCTTAAATTAAATAATTGCACCCATTCACCCATACCCACCTCGTACAAAACAAAAATCAATGAAAAACATGCTATTAATATCCCAGCTACTTCGTGGTTTTAAAATATATTACGAAACTTTGATAAACGAAGAAAAAAAAACCCCCACAACCCAAAAACCAAAATAAAAAATAGAGCCAGTTTAAAATTTTTAAGCTCAATTTCTGTCTGGCATAACATATTTCAGTGGGTTACACATATATATATGTATACACGGTAACCTAAAGAAATATATATTACTGACAATATATATATATATATATATATATATATAGAATACTTTATATATATAAAACGCGTATATATAAACTTATATTTGATTATATAAAACTATATATATGTATAACTATTATGTATATATAAAATATATATATTATAACTTTTATATACAGTACATATATATTAGATAAATCAAAACAGTGCAGATACACCCACCAACACCACCACTATTTCAGGAATTCCAGTCTTTGACATAACTATGTCAAAGTCGGAGGTTTTGTCCACATAATAGGCGTGTTAACTAATAATAATATATTGCTTCTCTGGTGTCGACGACTACTATTTACTACTATATTACAATACTACTATAATAATAATAATAATTTAAAAAACATAGAGCAAGTTTTGTATTATGTCGTAGCTTAATACGTTTTTTTACATATGGTATTAAAGGCCTTACACTGGATTAGCTAGGATTTTTTGTTGGGGGGGGGGGGGGGGGGCAACTGAATAGTTAATAGTCTAAAACTCCCTAAACAGTCAAGAAGAGAATTTTCTTTAAATTTCTATAATGCTTTCCGGATTTTTCGGGGGGGGGGGGGGGGGGGCATTATTGTCATGTTTACTTAATAATTTATATATCAACAAAATAACACGACTGCATGTGAAACCCTCTCAATTTAATCCACATCAGTGACGTCACACTATTGTTCTAGCTGTACATAAGCGTAAACTGCTATCGCCAGTACACGGGCGTTCGGGTCCTGGTTGTGGAGTTTATGAGTGTTTAGTTCGAACCACTCCATGGAACGAGTCATACCCCGTGTTGTCGTATATACATGTAGTCTGTATATACGACAAGAGGGTATGACTCGTTCCATGGAGTGGTTCGAACTAAACGCCCATAAACTCCATAACCAGGACGCGAACGCCCGTGGTCCAAATGCCAATTTACGAATTCTTGGACTCGAACGGCAGAGTACTCCAGCTAGATTATGAAGTCAAAAACGAAAAAAAACAGAAAGCAAAACACATACACACGCGTGCACACACAAACCATCGCACGCACAAAAAAAAAAAAAAGAAGACAAAGAAATGAAATCAATACAACCCCCAACTTAAAAAACCCCCAAAACAACTAAACAAAAGCCTTTCAACCCAATCTTTCCCCCAAACCCCCAACCCTCCGCCAAAAAACAAAACCCTCTCGACCCACTATTCCCCCCCCCCCCCCCCCCCCCCAACAAAAACCATACAAATGACAACAGTCCAGATAACAATAATAATAACAGCAGGAACAATTTACCTGTTAGTCTGACATTTGTTTTTGTCATAATTTCATAATCAAGGCGAAGATTGAAAACTGCTAACAAGACAGTATAAACAATGCAACGATGGCAACAGCGTTTATAACGTCATAATGCTAAGCTCTTTGACCTTGCATCCAGGAATCCAATAGAATGATTTCTTCTCCGTAAAAGTTATTAACTCTGTAACTTTTAGCCCGAATACTCTGTATAAAAGCATTGAAAGTGTGATATAAATATAAAATAGACAAATCATTAACAAAAATAAATATAAAACATGAAATAAAGCTTTACAGAGACAGAAATATTCAGTCTAGCGTATGGCCTGCTATTTTTGTAGGTGTGTGTGTGTGTGTGTGGGGGGGGGGGGGGGGGGTCAGCAGCAAGCCAATTTTTGCCCAAATTAAATGAAAATGCCCGAATCTGAATACTAACATTTATTCATAATAGCATTACTGCCAAACAATTACATAGTGTTGCAAATGAATTACTAAGCATTTTTCCATGGACACCCAGTTACATTGTGGGCAGAATGAAGGAAAAGGTTTCAGGTCATCTATCGGGGTCCCCTCCCCCTCGAATTTGTGGATTTGCTCCAGCACTGGGGGTGGAGGAGGGCGGAGGGTGTGTGTGAGGAGGGGGCAATCCCCCTCCGCCCCCTGTCTGGTACGTTAATGCTCGGGACGATTTATCCACAACCAAAAAATCATTTCCTCCCATGTCCAACGGCTTGTGGTGCAAGGGAGAACCCAGGACATATTTTAAGGAGGAGACTAACGCTCAATAACGTTCGACCATACATCTCTAAAATATTACTCAACCCTTGGTGAAGCCCCTCCCTCTAGGCCTACACAAGTATATCACGTGGCAAACAATGTATTTTTATGCGATGAGTAATACATCGGCTGGCCCGGACACCCCCCCCCCCCCCCCCGAAAAAATAAAAACCCCCCCAAAAAAAAAACCAAAAAACCCAAAAAAAACCAACCCAAACAAACAAACAAAAAACCCACAAACAAACAAACAACAAAAAAAAACAAACAAAAAAACAAAAACAAAAAAAAAACTACAAAAAACAAACCCAAAACAACAACAAAAAAACAAAACCAAAACCCCCCCCAAACCCCCCCCCCCCCCAAAAAAAAAACATTAAAAAAAACCCCCAAACACCCCCCACACACACACACCTCAGAACCAATAACAGTAATGTACCCCTCTTTTCTAATTAAGTACCAAAAGTATTTTTTTTAATTTGCACCAGATAGCATATGAATATATTACCTATTTGTTGTAAACATTGCAAGTATAGGGCCTACAGATCGAATGCCTTTTAACTAGCACTTGGCAATCAAAATTCACGAAAATTGCTTGTTAAAAAAATGCAATGCCCAAAAGCGGATTCAAATCTAACTTCTATAATTTTACTTAAAAAGATAATCAATGTTCACACGCCGACCTCAACATCGTGTTGATCCAGTTACTTTAATCTTCTTGAGAAAGTAGTTTAAGCCCCAGTCACATATAGGGCCTAGACGATTTTTGTCCCGAGTAGTCACGAATATCCCCGATCCTATCCTGCAACGGTTGCTCCCGAATTGTAGCAAAAATCGATATAAATCGGCTTCACTCACGGCCTGTCTACCGCTACTCACGACTGCTGTAAGTTAATATTGAGATTGCACTACGTTCTTGGAGTCGATTCATTAGGAATTGCTACGAAGTAGTACGCCTCCACTACGGTATCTTGACGAATACAATACAACTTATCTCGATTTATCGGGAAAGCGCCACGAATTATTACGACTGTACTAAGACTCATCACCAATGCCTCCTGGTTTACTCTGACGTCTGCAAGACTCGCATAAAAAGGCCCACCGATCAGCCAAGTCCCACGATTACCCCTCGTATCGTGGATTTGTGACTGTGGCTTTACATAACTAATTTTCCAATGTTTTCTGTAATGGAGAATGCACGAGGAGGTGTAGATTCGTGAAAAATAATTCACGAGCCCCGTTGGGGCGAGTTAATTATTTTTCACGAATCTACACTTCCGAGTGCATTCTCCAACTTAATCCATTATTCATTTAAAAAAAATACATGACTGCTAAATTAACTTCTATATGATCTTTTTAAATGAAAGTATTGGTTAAAATGGCAAAGAATATTTTCAAAACTAATAACCGAAAACGATAGGATCCTTTCGGTCCTAATTTGAACGATTCGGTAAAGAAAACCTCGACAGTGGGTAGCTGGCATTAAGCGTGATGCACGTTCTAAACGTGTAACCTCTAATTTCCGATTTAGTTTCCATTATCTACTTGTTTACAGTGTAAACGTTTTGTGGGTAGTGGATTCAAATCCCTGACCTGAACTCATAAAAAGTTCAAATTGCATTGTTCTACACCTTGAACAGTTGTGTGATGTCGCACTCTGCCCTGGGCACATAAATAGGTTACTGGGTTAGCGTGATTTTTTTTAACAACGTAAACGTTTAGATTTTCAAATGACGTGTCTATCGTTTTGAAAACATTTTTTCAAGACATACACCTGGCTTCTCTTATGTGATAACCAGGTCACCAATGCCATACGTCCAATAAAAAAGCAACGCGATGGAAATCGATTACACTGTGACGTATAGTTAACCTGACAATCGTGTGTCTGTAATGCGTACGTTAGCTACAAGTGCAACGGATGTAAATAACTTTTAGTCGAAAAAGATGTTAAAAATTGCTTAAAACCTGGTTTTTGAGGATATGTAAGAAATAGAATAATACATTCGTGTCCATTAGATACCATTAATCTCACAACTCGTTGTTTAAAAACGTATCAAATTCGCTTTCGCTTGTTAGATACATTTCAAAACAACTCGTTGTGAGATAAATGGCATCTAACGGCCACTCATGTATTATTCTCTATTTATACAGATTTAACATGAGTATGTGACTGAAATGGTGAAATATCCTCTAAAAATAGACTAAAACTCAACAGTAGTAGGGAGGCCTACCTGGGGCCATGACCAAGTTTCATTGAACTTGATCTACTTTCACTGTGAGCTTGACCTACTTAGACTGACACTGATCTACTTAGACTGGCCCTGATCTACTTAACCGGGCCCTGACCAACTTAGCCTGACCATGACATACTTGGGAGAGGTGCGCGACCTTGGTGTGATTCTGACCTTGGTGTGCTGGTCCGTGACCGACTTGAGCAAGGGGACAACGCCCGTCCATGGTCCTGACCTAGTTAGAGGGACAACGCCCGCCCCATGACCATGCCCTATTTAGATCCTTCTGGCCTAACAGATTGTCCCATGTCGTTGCTGGGACTCGAACCTATGGCACCGAATCGTCCGCAAATTGCTGACTAACCACGATGCGGTCTGAGCTATCCAGACATCTATGTATGTATGTATGTATGTATGCATGCATGCATGAATGTATGTATGTGTGTATGCATACGAGCGTGTGTATGTATATATGTGTATATATGTAATACGTACGTATGCAGGGTTGAAAATTAGCAGTCGCCCGTGGAGACCTTTATTGGCTATGGGCGACTAAGAATTTTACAAAGGTGGTCCGTTGGGCGACCATCGATTGTAGAGTCTGGTGAGTATGGTACTAGTTAAAAAAAAAGAAACACACTGCTACTGAATCGAATGTGACAAAACACACTACAGATCGTGGCAGCAGAAGACATAGACCGAATATTTCTGTCTCTGTAAAGCTTTATTTCATGTTTTATATATATTTTTTTAATGATTTGTCTATTTTATATTTATATCTGTTCTATGGCTTTTACAGAGACAGAACGTAAGTCTATGCCACCCGCTTTTAACACCCACTTTCGATCTGCTGAAGACATAGAACATATTCTATATTTTGACAGTGCCAAAATAATGAATAAAGATAATATTCATATAAAAATATATTAATTTATTAAGTTTTAAACCCATACCATCTCAAATAACATTTTTGTGGGGGTAAAAGTTCAATGTAAATTAAAGCAATTTTTTTTTACAAATTACCATCAAACTGCATACGTTAATTAACTCTTTTTTCTGATACATGTTTTAAGGCAATTGATGGAACATCCAAGGCAATCTGAATGACAAAACTGTAATACATGATCAGGGTCCCGTTCCACGAACGAATTGTAGCTAAGGTTAATTGTAGTGATTAAAGGTGAGTTTTACAACTGCATAATTACGAATGTTATCTCCCTTATTTTGGTGTGAAGGTCGTTAGCCCTAGACTGTTTTTCATCGATCACAGTTTCATAAAAGGTATTTGGTATATATTAGATCCATTTTTACACAAAGAGTTAGTATCCTTCTTAGAAAATTATCAAATCATCATCTAACTGCCATTTGACAGCTACGTTAGTGGCTTACAACTGCCTCGTACCAATTGTAAATGTTCACTTAATTTACGACGATAGTAAGCTACGTCGCGTCTAGCCCGAGTACTCTGACTGTAAGAGAGCTAGACGGACATTTGGACATAAATACTGTAATGAGAGCGTATTTATGTCCAAAAGTCCGTCTATCTCTCTTACAGCCAGAGTACTCGGGCTACGCCGCGTCGTGGAACGGGCTGACGATCGTAGAATAAATTTAAGGTCTCGATGGTAGGTATTTTCGACAATAGTAGGCATGGGCGGATCCAAGGGGGGAGGACCAGGGGGACGCGTCCCCCCCCCCAAAATTGTTCAAGTGCCCTCAAAATGTCCAAGTGCCCTTTTTGTTTGTAGAATTTTTTTTTTTTTAAGTAAACAATAATTATATTGTAGATAAATGAAATCAAGATTTTCGTGTACATGCGCAAGCTTGCAGATATGTGTCTGTGTTATTGAGTCTCAATGGGGCCCCATTGAGGTTCTAACGCGAGTGACGCCAATTTACTTCATTATTGCTAGTATATTATGACGTAGAACTGTAGGAATTCATATTAATTGTAAATATCAAAACTTGTAGTAAGGTGCCCTTTTGACGAGTCAATGTGCCCTTCTTTTTTGGTTCCCCCCCCCCCCCTAAAAATATTTCCTGGATCCGCCCATGGTAGGGCTAAGATTGCTTCGTGGAACGGGCCCCAGGGGACCATTTCACAAAACATCGTAAGTTTACGTCTTGGATTAGCAGTTACACCGGTCGTACGTTTACACGTGTTTGGCGTCTATTTCATGTAGAAAACTACATCAGTGAGGAAGATGGTGCATTTTAAAGCCGCACACCCTAGTTCCATCCAGCGAAAATAAATTATAATTTGGTTAATCAACAAACCTGTAACACACTTAGATCACGTTTTTATCAAATGGAGTGAAAAAGCAGGTTTTATATCGACAAATACCATGGGAATCCCCATGTCTCAATTGCTTGAAATAATTTTGAAAGTTAGTATTCTGATGTCACAACAATGATGTCACAACAATGCCTACGTCACGACAAATTTCACAGACTTGGGGTGCGTTCGTTTCACCTCTCCTGGACATGTTCCAACTGTTCTGTCCTGGTTGTATCCCCTCTCCAGATATTGTAAGACTTAGCAAAATTATTGGTTTTACGGGTTTGTAACGTTTTGTATTGAGACACTTACTTGTCTGAACTTTATTGTTACTGAAAATGTTCACGAACTGTGAAGAAAAATCTCACAAATGAACAACAACAAATCGGATGTTGATTGCGCGAACCGTGCACGAGAAAACAAACCGAACCAAAATGATAACGGTCACGTGATATACCAACATTGAAATGGAAATATCCCCTCTAAAAATAGATTGGACCTCGCTTGCTTACCGGTTTTTTCTCGACAACACTTCTTGTGAAAAAATGTAAAAAATGCATTTCGTGGTTTTACAAACATCAGGATTACCAAAAAGCACTTCAGGTGAATGGAAATGTGTATCCTAAATAATAAAATGTAAGTAAAGTGCAATTTTATTTGTGAAAAATGGGGTTTAATAGCGAAAAACAACGCCGTAATGGTTAACAAATAAACGTAACTAGGGTGTGTCCCTTTAAGGACGAAAGAAAATGAAATGTGTATACTTCTACTTGTACTTATTGTACTATAATAGTAATAAGAAATGTGGTTTAGTCGTAAATTTACGTCTACGTGTAAAACAAGGCTTACGATGTTTTGTGAAATTGAGCCCAGGACCGTATCCCTGCACAAAGCAGAATTCAAAGGGCGTTTGACAAAATAGTGGATGCTTCTACTCTAGTGCCTCGTCTATAGGAGAACAGTAACCCCAGAGGAAATCATTTACTCTTGCATCCCCACAAAGTTTATTCCATCCCTCTTGCATCGCCACAAAGAAAGTTTATTCCATCCCTCTTGCATCGTCACAAAGAGGACTGCCACTCCCAGACTAGTTTACTAAAGCATGCGCAGTTCTACATTTAGTCTCTTTGTACAACTGCATTATATTTTACTTTGGAGACAATGCAAGTCAAGCAGCATACCTTGGCTGTTCTAGCATCTTGTTTTCAACCCTGTATTAAAGGGACATTCCTGAGTTTGTTGTAATTTTTAAGATGTTATCGACTAACAGAGACTTTTTAACAATTATAATTACATATCAAATATATGTTTCTGCATAAAATATTAGTAGCTGTATATTAAACGTGTTTCTGATCGTTCTAATATTTGTACTAGGTTAAATTTCATTTTATTTCCTAAAATATTTTTTTTTCATACGTACGAAATTATTTGAAGACGAAATTCAGTTTGGGCTTTTTACAAATATTGAGAGAACCAGAAACACATTGAATATACAGACACGAATATTCTAAACAAGAAACTATATTTAATATGCAAGTTTAATCGAGGAAATATTTTATTAGTCGCAAACATCTTACAATGCAGCAAACTCAGGAATGTCCCTTTAAAAATGATATTTAATATGTATAATTTAATGGTACTTTGTAAAGAAAGATTTTTATTTATACTGGATTTCTTTTTAAATTTTTATTGAGGCAAACGGACTATATACGGTGAGCACATGGTCATTATTCAACAAAAAACATTCTAGTTTTGATTTTGGCTATGCAGTTAAATTTCAATGTGATAACTGGAGGGCTAGTTGAATTTGAGAAGGACCAGTAAGATTTTTCGTCAACTGGCCCTGCTGGCGACCATTGTTTTCATGTTAATTTTTAACCCTGATACCGTATGTGTATAAAATATGTATATCATATTTGAAAAGAAAAATATTGCGAGACAATGAGTTCAGGGCACCTTAACCTCGACTCTGCCAAAGTCTATTCTGGGGACAAAAAACAAACAATCAAACAAAGAACCCATATAAAATAAAATAATACTAAAAACAAAATGTCTGGGATACCGAGTTCATGCGCTAAGTGTTTTAATTTGTTTCTGGCTTATTTTTTTGGCAGTCTGCGTATTTAATTACAGTCAATTATCATCGTTTTTCGGATTTTTTTTTATTTCGTTATTGTTTCTGTTTCCCCTTTTTTTCATTTCAAAATAACATGTCATGTTTGATTGATTAAAATATATTTCACTGAAACTGTTTTTGAATTTACTGAGTTCATTTCTGCTCTGTTTGAATAGAAGACACCATGCCATCGTTGACTGATTAAAACATATTATATTACCTATATTATATATTGTTAAATAGTTTTCTACTGAAATGGCATCATTAAAACATATTATATGTCTCGGGCACAAAATAATAATAATAATAACAATAATAATAATAAATGAATTTTTGTTTTAAAATGAACACCTTGCAAAACAACACCACCACCAAAAACACCAAAAAGACAAACAAAACACAACAACAATAACGACAAGACAAGACAAGACAATACTGTATTTACACTCGGGCCGTTGCAACAACAACAAGAAAAAAGCAAACACACAAAACATAATAGGTTCCCATGTGTAATGTTGTGAGTAATGAGATTATTTATACCTGATATGTGACTTCTTGTTTCACCGATTTCGGGATACAGGGCATCACTAAACATCAAGTCTTGCCATATCATGATCCCAAGTTCGTCTGTTAAGTCGTAAAAATCTTCAGACTGAAAACCTTGGTTGAAGAAAAACATATACGCATTGGTTCAGTAAGACCTATTACAGGTATACACACATGTAATATTATATATTGTTACCTATATGTTAAAAATATCTTGGTCATATCTTGGTCAAAATGTCAGCCATACGTTCCGCTAGTGGGACCTAAAACTTCGACATCATACGATAACGTCATCGATTGGCGCTCTACAACCTTACAAGAACGTCAACTAAACGAGTTGACCGATATAAATAAAGATTGATTATGGGTAATAAATAGGATATTAAACTTGCTACCAATTCTTATCGTATTTATATACCTCGTGATAATTTTCATTGTCACTCGCTAAAGCTCGTGATAATTGAAAATTATTTCACTCGGGACATAAACATGATACAAAACGGAAGCTAGTTTAATATCCTATAAAAATATGCTGACAAAATTACGGATATCCACTAGAAATATTTCATTACAAATATCAATTGTTTCATCTTACGTCATACGTTTGTGATCATATCTAACCTGTCTATAGAGACCAGTTAAAGAACTTTCGAAAGAAACTGTTTGTGAAAGAGGTATATCTATAGTATATATCATTTATTCTAAGTTATCAGCACTGACACCACCACCCCAGACTCTCGTGGAATTAATGTGGACTTCTGCTGCTGATGTAAGCAGACGGCCCATTGGGCTATTTCTCGCTCCAGCCAGTGCACCACGACTGGTATATCAAAGGCCGTGGTATGTGCTATCCTGTCTGTGGGATGGTACATATAAAAGATCCCTTGCTGCTAATCGGAAAGAGTAACCCATGAAGCGGCGACATCGGGTTTCCTCTCTCAATATCTGTGTGTGGTCCTTAAAGGGAGGGTAAACTAAAATAAGAGCCTTATGTGATGGAAAGATGCATACCCGAACCACCAACACATACTGACACTTTAATAAATGAAAAACGCGTAAATTTAGAGTTAATAAAAAAACCATGATTATTCCTGCTAACTGGGGGCAGCCATTTTGTTTCGTTTTTGTGACGTCCGGTGGTATAGCTTGGGGCGAAGTGACGTCAGCTCCGTCGAAATCCTCTTAAGCACAGTGTAAACAAACGCTCTAATTTACGACAAGGCGCTTCGCTTTCATCAACCTGACTTGTAAAACAACATAAATGACTTGAGTATAATAAACTATTTAACTAAATATATTTCAATTTGCATCAATAGAACGAAATGGAGTTATAGTATTTTTCTCTTTAAAATAATCCAAAGAAAAAATGCTTATTATTAGGCCTATTGGTAGGGTACGTTCGAGCAAAAACGACCACTCACGATACCCAAGTGATCATTTTCTTTTCTTTGGGACTACATAATTGGTCAGTTTTGTGATTTTAGATGGGGAAAATCTACTTAATCAAATGTTTTACAGAATTACTTACAGTACTAAAGTGATAATGTCCATTACGATTTGAGGGGCGTCCGCGCGGCTATCAGACAATACCTTGTGATCTTAATAAAAGAGGCACGTCTTTTTAGTGTGTCTAGACACAGTGTCTGGGGACCGTCTAAATATACACCTGCTAATCAAGAACCACAGGTACAGGCCACGGAAAGAAAAGACCAATTAACCAAGAACACACTCCGATTATTATTTCAGTACGTGGGTTAATTTATGTACAAAACATAATAGTTATTTCAACACTTTGACAATGGTGGTTCTTTTGTATTGAAAAATAATATATGTACTTGTTGCCGGCTTACTGGGATGGATATTATTACAGAACATTGCGATGCATCCGCAAAAATCAGGTATGTTTTGTTTCTTCAGTTCGAAGGCTAATTCCTGACGTGACACGTTAGGTATTACGTAACCACCAGCTCGCCAGAGGGCGTATTCACTGGGATGGTACAAAATGGCTGCGCCCGTTATATATAATAGCCGTCACATTTAAGCGTTTTATTAATTAACTATACGATTATACTTGTTGATATTAAACAATAATGTGCGTTATATATCGCTGAATATGCATACCAGGCCAAATGCCTTAATTGTCCCTTCCTTTAACCATATGTCCGACGCCATATAACCGTAAATAAAATGTGTTGAGTGCGTCGTTAAATAAAACATTTCCTTCCTTGTTTGTCGGTTGTTGTTTTTTCGTTTTTCGTTTATTTTATGTGGGATTAGTGCCGTGGATTTTCTTCGCAGGATCCTTTTCCCGTAGGGAAGAGTGCGTACATCCCAAACACACCGAATCCTTATTTGGTTAAAGTCATCATTATCATCATCATCATCATCATCATCATCATCATCATTTTAATTATCATCATCATTATCATCATCATAACCACCATCATCATCTTCATTATCATCATCGTCACGGTGATCAAGTCCTACGGTATGTGTAATACCGTAGGTAGGTCGTACATCTAGGGGTCAGTTAACAATTAACAAACCACCCCAAAATACTTTTTTCACCTACAGCAGCCGCGTGCGAAGGCATGTATGCGGGTAATGTAGACTGTGGCTGAGCCATAAATATCTTGAAAAAGAACCGGTCTCAGTGGTGTCGTGGTTAAGCCATCGGACATAAGGCTGGTAGGTACGGGGTTCGCAGCCCGGTACCGGCTTCCACTAAAACCACTACACCCTCTTCTCTCTCACTAACTAACCACTAACAACTAACCCACTGTTCTGGACAGACAGCCCAGATAGCTGAGGTGTGTGCCCAGGACAGCGTGCTTGAACCTTAATTGGATATAAGCACGAAAATAAGTTGAAATTAATGAAATGAAAACATTGAAAAAGAAAGAAAAAATTACTTGTGTGTCTGGAGAGAGCTTCGACTCCCGGAACCCCTGCATTAACTGGATCAACACTGAGTTGAGGTCGGCGTGTGAACATTAAGCGCCTGTACAGACACATGTCGTGTTTACACAGAAACACACAACACACAGAAGACCATACATACAAACTACAACTGTTGGATATCAGATCAGACTACCAACTGCCTGCAGAAAGTTGGCCCCCTTTCTGCTGTCACGACTATCCAGTTGCTAGCCTGAGCGCTCTTACAACTCGATTTTCGTCGTATTAGCCCATTAGCTGTTAATCTGAGCGCACCCGTCGTAAGTTTGGGAATTTACAACGCAACCGTTGGCAGTTGGTAGTCTGTGCCTACTATTACGTATGGCTATTTTAAAAGTTGGTCTAAGGGGAGAAGGAACTCGCCACTCCAAGAACTAGGCTACCCCAAGCACTGGTTAGAGCAGGAAATATAGTGTTCGCCTGATGCCCTGTCAGTCTCGGATCGATCCCCGTCGGTGGACCCATTAGGCTATTTTTCGTTCCAGCCAGTGCACCACGACTGGTATATCAAATGTCGTGGTATGTTCTCTACTGTATATGGGATGGTGCATATAAAATATATTTAGCTAATAATGGAAAAATGTAGCGGGTTTCCTCTCTAAGACTATATGTAAAAATTACCAAACGTTTGACATCCAATAGCCGATGATTAATAAATAAATGTGCTCTACTAGTGTCGTTAATCAAAACAAACTTTAACTTTTCAAACACACTCTGCCCTGGGCACATAAATAGGTTACTGGGTTAGCGTGATTGATAGTTTGGTTGTGTCTTTCTGTTTTAACAACGTAAACGTTTAGATTTCAAATGACATATCTATCGTTTTGAAAACAAAACCCCAGACCTGGCTAAATATGCTTTATACAGATTTGCCGATAATAGCGACCATCCCACGTGCTAGTTCTATTAGTTCACGGTCTTAAAGAGACTGTTCCGAGTATGTTACCATTGCAAGATGTTGCCGACCAACAGAGATGTTTTAAAGACACATACCCTAGTTTCAACCCGTAAAAATTAACACTAAGTTTAGTTAATCTAAAAACCTGTAACACATTTGGACAAAGCTACGAATGAGTGAAACATGAGTCTGTGACTTTGAAATGGTGAAATACCCTCTAAAAATACACTAAAACTCGACTCCATAGCTGTTACTTCTCAGAGACACGTGCGTTTTTAAAAATATGAGAAACGCATTTTGTGACATTAAAAACAACAGGAAGACCAAAAACACTTCGAATGTGCGGAAATGAATAATATAAACAATAAAATCTAAGTAAAGTATGATTTCAGTTATCAAAAAACGGCTCCAATAGTAAAAAATATGCATTAGTGTTTAAAAACTAGGGTATGTCCCTTTAATGCCTATAATTGCATATTAAATACATTTGTTTTCAGCATAAAATAACAGTGGATGTATATTAAACGTATTTCTGTTTGTTCTATCGTTTGCATTAGGTCAAACCATAGGCGTAGTGGCTCCTATTTTTGTAGGTGGAGTTTTGTCTGAATTAAAGCGGCATTCCCTGAACTATTTTTATTATTTAAGCATATAGAACAGAAAATCCAATTACGTTTGGTGCATATATGACGTCGCACTCCTCATTGGTTTCACTACGCTGGCTTATCCAGGTCAAAAACAAAGCCAGTATTTTGAAAGTGGAACACTTTTGACGGGCTCCTACTGATCTCGGTTTTCATTCACAAGTGTGAAATTCCCCAACAAGAGATCACGTGAGATTTCGCAGTTTTTGAACAAATTTAACTGTCTTGATTGAGGGGTCGTCTCATATCTCCAAAACATATTTATATCCATAGTGGTATGGTACAACGCCTTTCCAGGGGTCGGTGGGTGGGGGATTTGCCTTGCAATTTTGACAGTGGCCAGCTGTTGACATACGCGTTACATGTAAGAGGGTGTTACTAATTACGTAACGCTCTTGGGGTAGAGGAAGAGGGTACTGTATTCGATTTACATAACATTTTTCAAGACTATATGTTATTTTTATTCATTACTTAGACCTAAAAATGTGTTTTTTGGAAATGCGCGGTCAGTCTAGGATCAATCCCCATCGGCGGGTATATAAAAGACCATGGTATGTGATATCCTGTCTGTGGGATGGTACATATAAACGATCCCTTGCTAAAAAAAACCCAATGTAGTGGGTTTCCATGGCGCGTGTGCAGGGATTTCAGCGGGGTTGGGGTTATAGACTGTGTTGAGCGAAGTTTATATGGGGCCATGCTCCCCCAGAAAATACATTTCAATTTTTTTAAGCTTGGGCAATTAAGGGTTTTGACCTCCAATACCCTCCCCCTGCACATGCACCCGATTCCTCTCTAAGATTATATGTAAAAATTACCAAATGTTAGACATCTAACAGCAGGTGGAAGGAAGGATAGGATATGTTTTATTTAACGACGCACTCAACACATTTTATTTATGGTTGTATGGCGTCGGATGATTATTAAATCAATATGCTCTAACTGTGATGTCGTTAAACACCCCCCACCTAACTTTACCTTTTCCAAACGAAAGAATATTTATTTGAATTTGTCGATTTTAACACGTAAAATTAAGAAGTGAAACGTTCATTGTCTACTTTAGTATATTTTATTAAAAATATATATACATGATTAATGTGTTACTAGTATACAAACTAAACTTTGAAAGTTCTACTAACACTTTATAAAATATTAATTCTGAAATAGGAAAGTACGATTGTCGATAATACGTTGTCAAGATCAAACCGGTTTTAACGAAAGACTCTTAGTACCGTATCCTCAACCGAACGTTCTTCGTACAGCGCAAGATTTCTCTTTTAATTTTTTGAGACGAACCCTACAATTTGAAATCGGCAATATGGTAACCAGAGAATGTAACTTTAAACGAAAATGCCCGAATCTGGATTACAACGTTTATTCATATTAGCATTACTGTCAAACTGCTACATATGGTTACTAACGAATCACTTCGCATTTTTACATGGGTTACAACTGATTTTGCGGGAAGAATGATGAAATATATGATAAAAAATGTCTCCGGTTAGCATATTTTGACCGAATATCTCTATCATTTTTGTCAGAATTTAAGGATTTGGGTAAAATTTCATTTTATTTCTTAATATACTTAAAAAACCCAAAATAATCTTACGCACGAAACTAAATTCAGTTAGAACTACTTACAAACATCACGACGTCAAGAAACACATTGGCTATTCAGACACTGGTATTGTAAAGAGTAAACTATATTTAGTATGTAATATTAATAGTCAAAATATGTTTGTTATTCGGAACTTCAGGACAGGCGGACATAAAAAGAAAAGAAAAAAGAAATAATAATTATTGAAAAGCAGACCTATGTCATCTTTTTTGCCATATAGCAATCATGCTGTAGACAAATTACCCAACACTGATTCATGGGATCAGTCACGATCTTGCCAAGCCGACCTTTGGACTTTGCCTTGTTGAAAGGTACGATTTTGAATGCATTAAAGATTATCGTCTTTCAGATTCACGACCATGTGTAGCCGTCCTTTGGACTTTGCCATGTGCAAAGGTACAATTTTGAATGCGTTAAAGATTATCGTCTTTCAGATTCACGACCTTGTGAAGCCGTCCTTTGGACTTTGCCATGTGCAAAGGTACGATTTTGAATGCGTTAAACATTTTCATCTTTGAGATTCACGACCTTGCGAAGCCGTCCTTTGGACTTAGCCTTGTGCAAAGATACGATTTGGAATGCGTTCAAGATTTTCGTCTTTCAGATTCACAACCTTGTGAAGCCGTCCTTTGGACTTAGCCTTGTGCAAAGGTACGATTTGGAATGCGTTCAAGATTTTAGTCTTTCAGATTCACGACCTTGTGAAGCCGTCCTTTGGACTTAGCCTTGTGCAAAGGTACGATTTGGAATGTGCTAAAGATGGTTGTTTTTTAGATTTACTTAGAATCTTGTATGAAACCGATAAACATATTTTTAGTGGGTTCTTTCTTTCCGCTAATATGATGGCACCAATATGCTGTTCTACACTGGTTTAATGATATGAAAGTTTCAATCAGTTGTTTTGCAGTGGTCTAATGATATAAAAGCTTCAATCTGCTATTTTACACTGGTCTAATGATATGAAAACTTCATTCTGCTGTTCTAACGATATATATATTTCATAAAACATATATAGTTATATATATATATATATATAAGAAATACATCATAGAATCATTCTGCTATTTTGCAGTGTGTTGTAAATTGTAATAAAATCAATCAAATTGTGTTGGCATTTACAGAACTTCAATCTGTGTTTTGCATCTATTTCACGAAGAAATTTACATCATCGCAGAAGACAAAAGAAAATGAAATACGTGTACTTTTAACTATATGTGTTGTACTATAATTGTAATAAAAATCAATCTGCTGTTTTGCAGTAGTCTAATTATACGAGAGCTTCAATCTGCTGCTTTGCAGTGGTCTAATAATATGAGAACTTCAATCTGCTGTTTTGCAGTAGTCTAATAATATGAGAACTTCAATCTGCTGTTTTGCAGTGGTCTAATAATATGAGAACTTCAATCTGCTGTTTTGCAGTGGTCTAATAATATGAGAACTTCAATCTGCTGTTTTGCAGTGGTCTAATAATATGAGAACTTCAATCTGCTGTTCTCCAGTGGTCTAATAATGAGAACTTTAATCTGCTGTTCTCCAGTGGTCTGTTCTCCAGTGGTCTAATGATACGAGTGACTGACTAAAATCGAAGACACAAAGCTCCCGATTTTCCAGGGGGTTTAGGGGGATACTTTCCCAGAAAACTTTGAAATATAGATGTCCTAAAATTAAATTTTCTGCAACCTACAAGACAATTTCATCATAACAAAAGTTTGTTTTTCAAAGAGCACATTGATTAATTAATCATCGGCTATCGGATGTCAAATATTCATCATAACAAATCATAAGCTTCTAAATCTCGAACATGAAAAACGTAACTTGGGAATCCATCATAATTACATAGGTATGGTATGTACATGTACGTAACGTCTACAGGCTGGTAGGTACTGGGTTCGGATTCCAGTCGAGGCATGTTTTTTTAAAATCCAGATACCGACTCCAAACCCTGAGCGAGTGGTCCACAAGGCTCAATGGGTAGGTGTAAACCACTTGCACCGACCAGTGATCCATAACTGGTTCAACAAAGGCCATGGTTTGTGCTATCCTGCCTGTGGGAAGTGCAAATAAAAGACCCCTTGCTGCCTGTCGTAAAAGAGTAGCCTATGTGGCGAAAGCGGGTTTCCTCTAAAAAAAACAGTGTCAGAATGGCCATATGTTTGACGTGCAATAGCTGATGATAAGATACAAAAATCAATATGCTCTAGTGGCGTCGTTAAATAAAACAAACTTTACTCATCAAAAATTTAATTTATTCACGGTTTTCAAAATTACTTGGAAATAAAAATATATTCTTTAATACTTTGTTACAACATAAATTAAGTAATAATAGTAAAATTATAATTTACTTACAGATGTAGTCTATGAATTTCCAGTGGCCTCTGTAATATCAGTTACAAGTAATTAGATTTTGAATATGGATTTCCTTTTAACAAATATATTTTTACCTACTTAAAATATTTTGGGAAGATATAAGCAAGAATCAAACAATTTATTCTAAAGCAACCGTTAAAAATATACAGTCTAATTAAATTATTTGGATGTATTAAAGTCGATGGGTTTTTATTATTATTATTATTATCATCATCATCATCATCATCATCATCATCATCATCATTATTATTGTTATTGTTATTATTATTATTTAGTGTTCACATATTTCCTGTTACACTTAATCCACACACACACGCATACACACACACACACACACACACACACACACACACACACACACACACACACACACACATGCATGTTTTATGGTGTGTATTACCAAGTGTTTTGTTTAAATTGATGTAACCATGTATCTGGTGTCATCAAGTTTGTACTGATATTTGGTTTTGGTTTGTTATATTGGTTTTATATTGACCACAGAATGGTTTAACTCTCACGTTTAGTTTTGTCTTTTGGGAGGTTTTATTTTACTGTGTTACCTAGATATGCATCATGTCTACCTAGAGATGTATCATGTCTTACTAGATACGCATCATGTCTACCTAGATATGTCTACCTAGATATGCATCATGTCTACCTAGATATGCATCATGTCTTCCTAGATATGCATCATGTCTACCTAGATATGTCTACCTAGATATGCATCATGTCTACCTAGATATGCATCATGTCTTCCTAGATATGCATCATGTCTACCTAGATATGTCTTCCTAGATATGCATCTTGTCTTCCTAGATATGCATCATATCTACCTAGATATTTCTACCTAGATATGCATCATGTCTTCCTAGATATGCACCATGTCTACCTAGATATGTCTACCTAGATATGCATCGTCTACCTAGATATGCATCATGTCTTCCTAGATATGCATCATGTCTACCTAGATATGTCTACCTAGATATGGATGATGTCTACCTAGATATGCATCATGTCTACCTAGATATACATCATGTCTACCTAGATATACATCATGTCTACCTAGATATGTCTACCTAGATATGCATCATGTCTACCTAGATATGCATCATGTCTACTTAGATATGCAACATATCTTCCTAGATATGCATCATGTCTTTCACAGAGACGAGTCTTTCGCTGTTGTTTACAAAGTTAAGAGTTTGTTTTGTTTAGCGACACCACTTGAACATATTGATTTACTGATCATCGGCTATTGGATGTCAGACATTTGGTTATTTTGACACACAGTCTTAGAATACCATAGAAAGGATAGCACATACTATGGCCTTTGATATACCAGTCGTGGTGCACTGGCTGGAACAGCAAATAACCCAATGGGCCCACCGACGGGGATCGACCCCAGACCGACCACGCATCAGGTGAACATTTTACCACTGGGCTACGTCCCGACCTTTGTTTACATTTTTGCTGATAGATTTGAAGTTTTGGATTTGATCGTATTTTACACCTGTGTAACACCCGATGACGGAAGTCTTTTTACAGGCAGAGGATGTCGTAAAATATTCAAATCACTTCGACTAAACAAAAGACTTATATTATGTCGAAGTCATCGCTACTGTGGTGTCGTTAAATATTCACATCGATTGAACATAAGACATATAGTATGTCGAAGTCATCGCTACTGGGGTGTTACATATTAATATTCAATTCATTTTGACTGAACAGAAGACATATACCGTATTTCCTTTAATAAGCGCCGGGTCTGTAACACTTTGCAACAAAATAAACGCCAGGGCCTCTAATACGTGCCGGGCCTCTAATACGTGCTAGGCCTCCAATAAACGCCTGGTAAGACAGCCGAAAACTGATCACCCCTTGGCATGATTTAGACACTTTACGTATCAATATTAATTTGTTCATTGTTTTGTTAAAGTTTAAAGTTTTGTTACAGTTCGGAATTAAAAGTTTAAAAATAAATAACATTCTAAGTTTGTAGTTTTTAGCTTTAATTTCTAAAATTTGTGTAAAAAAAAATAAAGGCCGGGTCTCCAGTAAGCACCGGTCTCCAACAAGCGCGGGGTCTGCCACCAATTTGAAATGAAAAAGCGTCCGGGCGCTTATTACAGGAAATACGGTATTATGTCTAAGCCATCTCTACGTTATAGTATCTGAGCTGGATGGCGCTTATAAATGGTGTGAAATTATATTTGCTGACTAAGCGTCTGGTATATATATATATATAAAAAAAACCCCAAAACAACAACAACACTCAACATGTACATGTACATAATCAAATTATCAGATGTCATTGTGTATTGGTGGCTTCACCCAATAGTGGTTGGAGGAGACACGCCTACATTAAAAAGGTTTGATATTTATGTAATATGAGGTGAAATCCTCATCGACTCAGACGGAAGACAAGCGACAGACCAGCAACATACAACAGAGGTGATATGGGAAGCAAAGGATTTCAGGTATGTATATATTTCTAAGAATGTTTTAAAGTTACATTCTCTGGTTACCATATTATAACATCATGTACAAATATGAAATACAAGCTCAAATGCACTTTTAAAAAAACTCGTGAGTGTTCGCTATGAACGGAGATCGTCAAAAGTATACGCTCGATTCGTCGCCTGTGCCGCCATAGTTCGGCAAAGCACAAACGACAGCCTGTTGTCAGTTTCAGTTAACACGTGCGTTTGCCGATTTCAAATTGTAGGGTTCGTCTCAAAAAATTAAAAGAGAAATCTTGCGCTGTACGAAGAACGTTCGGTTGAGGATACGGTACTAGAGTCTTCGTTTAAACCGGTTTGATCTTAACAACGTATTATCGACAATCGTACTTTCCTATTTCAGAATTAATATTTTATAACGTGTTAGTAGAACTTTCGAAGTTTAGTTTGTATACTAGTAACACATTAATCATGTATATCTTTTTTAAATAAAATATACTAAAGTAGACAATGAACGTTTTCACGTGTTAAAATCGACAAATTCAAATGAAATAATTTTTCGTTTGGAAAGGGTAAAGTTAGTGGGGGGTTGTTTAACGACATCAACGTTAGAGCATATTGATTTAATAATCATCCGAAGCCATACAACCGTAAATAAAATGTGTTGAGTGTGTCGTTAAATAAAACATATCCTATCCTTCCTTCCATCTGCTGTTGGATGTCTAACATTTGGTAATTTTGACATATAATCTTAGAGAGGAATCGGGTGCATGTGCAGGGGGAGGGTATTGGAGGTCAAAACCCTTACTTGCCCACGCTTAAAAAAAATTGAAATGTATTTTCTGGGGGAGCATGGCTCCATATAAACTTCGCTCAACACAGTCTATAACCCCAACCCCGCTGAAATCCCTGCACACGAGCCTTGGAAACCCGCTACATTTTTTTTTAGCAAGGGATCGTTTATATGTACCATCCCACAGACAGGATATTACATACCATGGTCTTTTTATACCCGCCGATGGGGATCGATCCTAGACTGACCGCGCATTTCTAAAAAACACCTTTTTAGGTCTAAGTAATGAATAAAAATAACATATACCGTATTTCTTGAAAAATGTTCCGTAAATCGAACACAGTACCCTCTTCCTCTACCCCTAGAGCGTTACGTAATTAGTAACACCCCCTTACGTGTAACGCGTAATGCCAACAGCTGGCCACTGTCAAAATTTCAAGGCAAATCCCCCACCCACCGACCCCTGGAAAGGCGTTGTACCATACCTCTATGGATATAAATATGTTTTGGAGATATGAGACGACCCCTCAATCAAGACAGTTAAATTTGTTCAAAAATTGCAAAATCTCACGTGATCTCTTGTTGGGAAATTCCACACTTGTGACAAGCCAATGAAAACCGAGATCGGTAGGAGCCCGTCAAAAGTGTCCCACTTTTGAAATACTGGCTTTGTTTTTGACCTGGATAAGCCAGCGTAGTGATACTAATGCGGAGTGCGGCGTCATATATGCACCAAACGTAATTGGATTTTCTGTTCTATATGCTTAAATAATAAAAATATTTCAGGGAATGCCGCTTTAAAGGGACATACCCTAGTTTTTAAACACTAACGCACATGTTTGACTATTATAACCGTGTTTGATAACTTAAATCATACTTTACTTGGACCGGCCTCAGTGGCGTCGTGGCAGGCCATCGGTCTACAGGCTGGTAGGTACTGGGTTCGGATCCCAGTCGAGGCATGGGATTTTTAATCCAGATACCGACTCCAAACCCCGAGTGAGTGCTCCGCAAGGCTCAATGGGTAGGTGTAAACCACTTGCACCGACCAGTGATCCATAACTGGTTCAACAAAGGCCATGGTTTGTGCTATCCTGCCTGTGGGAAGCGCAAATAAAAGATCCCTTGCTGCCTATCGGAAGAGTAGCCCATGTAGTGGCGACAGCGGGTTTCCTCTCAAAATCTGTGTGGTCCTGAACCATATGTCTGATGCCATATAACCGTAAATAAAATGTGTTGAGTGCGTCATTAAATAAAACACTTCTTTGTTTCATACTTTACTTAGATTTTATTGTTTAGATTCTCAATTTCTGTACATTTGAAGTGTTTTTGGTCATCCTGGTGTTTTTAATATCACAAAATGCATTTCTCATATTTTTAAAAACGCACGTGCGTCTGAGAAGTAACAGTTAAGGAGTCTAGTTTTAGTCTATTTTTAAGGGTAATTCACCATTTCAAAGTCACAGATTCATGTTTCACTCAATTGTAACTTTATCCAAATGTGTTACAGGTTTGTAGATTAACTAAACTTAGTGTTAATTTTCACGGGTTGAAACTAGGATATGTCCCTTTAATATTGTGATTCGTTAAAATAAGCAGATAGACAGAAACGCAAACATATAGGCAAACATAAATACAGACAGACGAACAGAACAGAACAGAACAGACAGACAGACAGACAAGATAGACAGACAGACAATAATACAGACAATAATGAGTCTGATCTCGTCCATAAAGTGATGTGGTATCATATGTGCTGAACAAGCATAATACTCTGTATTTTGTACCGGCGTCGTGGTTAGGCCATCGGTCTACAGGCTGGTAGGTACTGGGTTCGGATCCCAGTCGAGGCATGGGATTTTTAATCCAGATACCGACTCCAAACCCTGAGTGAGTGCTCCGCAAGGCTCAATGGGTAGGTGTAAACCACTTGCACCGACCAGTGATCCATAACTGGTTCAATAAAGGCCATGGTTTGTGCTATCCTGCCTATGGGAAGCGCAAATAAAATATCCCTTGCTGCTAATCGGAAAGAGTGGCCCATGAAGTGGCGACAGCGGGTTTCCTCTCAAAATCTGTGTGGTCCTTAACCATATGTTTGACGCCATATAACCGTAAATAAAATGTGTTGAGTGCGTCGTTAAATAAAACATTTCTTTCTTTCTTTCTGTATTTTGTTTCTCAAGTTAGAAGCGTCTGATCACACATTGTATTGGTAACTTAGCCTACATAATACATCGCTTTTGTAAAACACGCCTACGGTATATAACAACAGTGTGGTGTTTATGTAATACGTGGTAAACAAAAAATCGTCAGCGGCTTAGTTGGGAATACTATAGGCTTTGGGTGAAGGTTACTGGTTAGTTCGTGTACATGGCTAGTTTAGAGTGTTAAAGGCTTATTGTCACAGACCACTGACCTATTTAATGGTCTAACAAAGTATTGCCTGAACAAAAATAATTTGATTGTTCCTAAATGTACTTTATTGAACTATCTTCATAACCACCATACTCCATTTTTTAACGACATTTTGTAAAAATAAATGAATTATGGCAA
Organism: Gigantopelta aegis; assembly: GCF_016097555.1. Taxonomy (NCBI): domain Eukaryota; kingdom Metazoa; phylum Mollusca; class Gastropoda; order Neomphalida; family Peltospiridae; genus Gigantopelta; species Gigantopelta aegis. Next base: position 17,303,269 of record NC_054700.1, on the reverse strand, counting down.
TGGTCCATAATTCAAAAACTAAAATTGCCGAGAAGGATGACATGGATTTCACTCCATCATAGTTCAGTTAAGGTGATGTGATAGCTAGATTTGGTTTCCAACAATTAATGTCATTTTTATTTATTATCCATTTTTAGAGAAATAAGGTCCTTAAATCCGTGACAGTATGCCTTTAACTTAAATGTTCTTGTTCCACATACAAAGACTTTTAAATGAAAGTTTGGATAAAACTTCCAGGTTAAATATGTGGGTTTTTTGTGTTTTAATTTTAAAGAAACCAGTTAGGATTTTCGCTACGATATTATGTAATTGATTTAGTGATCATCGTTTATTGGACCGGCCTCGGTGGCGTCGTGGTAGGCCATCGGTATACAGGCTGGTAGGTACTGGGTTCGGATCCCAGTCGAGGCATGGGATGTTTTAATCCAGATACCGACTCAAAACCCTGAGTGAGTGCTCCGCAAGGCTCAATGGGTAGGTGTAAACCACTTGCACCGACCAATGATCCATAACTGGTTCAACAAAGGCCATGGTTTGTGCTATCCTGCCTGTGGGAAGCGCAAATAAAATATCCCTTGCTGCTAATCGGAAGAGTAGCCCATGTAGTTGTGACAGCGGGTTTCCTCTCAAAATCTGTGTGGTCCTTAACCATATGTCTGACGCCATATAACCGTAAATAAAATGTGTTGAGTGCGTCGTTAAATAAAACATTTCTTTCGTTTATTGGATGTCAAACATTTGTTAATTTTGACATATAGTCTTAGAGGGGAAACCCGCAAATGTTTTCCATTAGTAGCTTAGGAATCGTTTATATACACCATTCCACAAGGATGGCACATACCATGGCCTTTGATATACCAGTCATGGTGCACTGGTTGGATCGAGAAACAGCCCAATGGGACCACCGACGGGGATCGAATTAGTCTGTTAATACGCAATAGAAACTGATTAAAATGTATAATAGCATACGATTACGTATTCGTTTAACATATATGGGTTCGTAATTTAGTCAATAAGTTACCATCTTATTTTATTATACGTCGCCAAATATATATATATAAGGTGAGACGTAAATAAATAAGTATTTGTTAGTCTGTCTTTCTGTCTGTCTACATTGTCTACATTCTAAACACGCACACACACACACACACGCACGCACGCACATACACACACACACCCTCTCCCCCACCCCTCTCTCTCACACTCACACACACACATAGACATGCGCGCGTGTATAAACACTTTTACACAAACGCATACATGCATGCACGCGCGCGAGCTCGCATGAATACGTCAATTTTACAAAATTTTGCAATGCTTACAAAAATATAAATAATTCGATTTCGTGCTTTTTCACCTTTTATTTCTATTTCTAAATATTTATGCCAAAAATATGACAGACGATTTCTACAAATGATGGCTAAATTTCATTTTGAAGAAGAAAACTTTTTTAAGAATTGCAATTTTGTGGAAAGAAAAACCATTAGCAAAAAAAAAAAAAAAAAAAAAAAAAAAAAAAAAAATACAATTTAAAAAAATAAATAAAAATAAGTTGCGAGAGTTTAGTGAATTAGACCCATGGACACTAAGTTTAGTCAGTCTACAAACCTGAAAGTCATGTGATAAAACTGAATGAAATAAGTGTCTTTGACGTTGAAACAGGGAAATAGCTTAAACTAGATTAGAACTCCACAACCGTTACTTCTCAGACACACGTGAGTTTTTTTAAAATATGATAAATGCATTTTGTGGTATTAGAAACACCAGGATGACCAGAAACACTTCGGTTGTATGGAAATGGATAATCTAAACAATAAAATATAAGTAATGTTTGATTTCAGTGATCATAAACTGCTCTAATAGTGAAACATATGCTGTAGTGTTTAAAAACAAGGGTCTGTCAGTTCTCTGGAAAACACAATCTATTACTGAGCCATAATAATATATTATTTTTCTTTTCTGTTTTCTTTCTTTCTTTCTTTCTTTTTCTTTCTTTGTTTTCATCATCTTTTTTTTTTTTTTTTCTTTTCTTTTTACCGCATCTGACTAGTAACAGAAAAATAATTCTGCCCTCGCACTTTCATCTACTGAACAACATAGCTGGGTTTTTTCTCATAGACGGTCACCATTCCATGTACAGACCAGATCCAACGCCGTAGCAACACTAACCAAAAGAGATGGGGGTGGCTGAACTTTTGTTTCTTTTAAAGACACCACTGCATGGGCGTACGACCCGGGGGGGGGGGGGGGGGGGGGGGGGGGGGGGGGGGGGGCAATTCGGGCAAAACAGTGGGAAAATTCGGACAAATTTTATCTGGGTAAAATTTCGGGCAAATCAACCCCGCCAGCCCCCCTAAATGAAAGAGTCCCCATGCGCCCATGCACCACTGTCACTGGTTATTGACGTGTGCAAGGAATTTCAAACATTTGATACTTTTGATCAAATAGTCTTCAGAGAAAAGCTGCTATATATATATATATTTTTTTTTATAGATTATATGTTTCAAAAGGCTCTTCGATGTGATATATTACAAGTACAATCGTTTTCATTCGTTGTCGTGTGTCATACATAACCTTCACATTTTTCCACTTATTGTCGGGTCCATGGTCTCCCGTATGCCGAGTACTCTGCTGTTCGAGAGCTAGACGGACATTTGGACGGTTAAGATCGCTCTCTGCCGTCAGAGATAACTCTTATAGTTAATTTAAATTCAGATATTTTATTCACCATCTTCAGTATGTAACAGCATTTAAAGGCATACTGTCACGGATTTAAGGACCTTATTTCTCTAAAAATGGATAATAAATAAAAATTACATTAATTGTTGCAAACCAAACCAAGTATGATGGTTATGAAGATGGTTCAATAAAGTACATTTAGGGACAAATCAAATTATTTTTGTTCAGGTAATACTTTGTTAGACCATTAAATAGGTCAGTGGTCTGTGACAATATGCCTTTAAAATGGTACATTTTACAAAGTGTCACCAGCACCAAAGGCAAGTTATTGTTGTAACATCTACCGATTCACATCCCAAGACATCATACAAACAATGTGTTTCTGTCTAGACTGGTTCAAGCTGCAAGAACAGATTTGACCAGAAATCTGTTCAGAAATTCTTCATATTTATTTTTATTGCAGTATGATATTCTTTCTAAAATATAGTATTTGTGTATTATATGTTTCAAATGCTAAAAAAAAAGTAGTTTTTTTTTGTGTGTTTTTTTTTTGTAAATCAAAATAATAATAATATTTGTTATTGTTTTTTTGTTTTTCTGGAATGCTAATAAGAAACTCTTTTGGAGAGAAACACACGGAGATACCAGTGGCTACTGCTATCCATTCTTGCAAACTTTAATATTTGACATATCAGTCACTAATACACACAGTACAGGGAGAAACCCGACAGCACCTACGTATTTAACCGGAACATTACTGAAAGGGGGTCCTTCCGGGTTACTTCCTGTAAGTGTGTGTATTAGTCGTTAATATGTGAAATATTTGTTATCAGCGAACTCAAAAATTAGTGTGTCTCACAAAAGGGGAAACAAACTAAGCCAATTAAAAGAAATAATGTTCTCTTTTTCCACAAATGTCATACGGTCATTAGATAGTCTATTAAATTTGTAAATTAGATTTTTGTTGGGTCACGCGTTTTCGCTGTAGCTGTTATGATTAAAAAAATGTCAAAGGGACAGTCCTGAGTTTACAACCATTGTAAAATGTTTCCGACCAATAGAGCCTTGTTGATGACGTAACATACAAATTGAATACATTTTATTTAGAATATCAGTGTCTGTATTTACAAGGTGTTTGTTGTTGTCCTAATGCTTGTAGTAGCCCAGACCGGATTTTACGTCCCAATACTTTGGTACGTACGAAAAAATATATCACAAATTAAAGTAAAAACTGAGTGCTACAAACATTAGTATACGACCGCAAACACATTCAATATACAGACACTGGTATTCTAAACAAGAAAATGCATTTAGTATGAAATAGTAGTCACCAACAACGCTCTGTTATCGCAAACATCTTACAATGGCCGCAAACTCACGACAGTCCCTGTAAATAGAGAAATAAATAAAAAAGTAATTTCTTCAGAACTAATAGACCAATTCCACCTAAATTTGGTGGGAAGCTTCTCCGACACATAGAGAATTTTTTTTTTCGTGAAATCGGTCATTCTAACCCCCCTAGATAAATGGGTTACCTGCTCTCCGTGAGTTTAGTAGCTGAAGTCAAAATTTTAATCAGGTCACCAGTGTATCGTTTATATGAACTTTCTCACAAGAGGGCAGCACATAGCATGGCGTTGGAAATGCTAGTGGTAGAACACTGTTTGGGACGGAGAAACACAGAGGAGATGGAATCCCGCAATAAAACAGAATACCGTAAATAATACAAAAATGCCATCACGTATATAGAGAATAACACATGAGTGGCCGTTAGATACCATTTATTTCACGAGTTGTTTTAAAATGTATCTAACGAGTGAAAACGAGCGAAAGCGAGTTTATTTACCGTAAATGATTTAAAACTCGGCTGGACAGTGGTAATCTACCGTAAATGATCAAAAACTGACTGCACAGTAGTTTATGTACCCTAAATTATATAAAACTCGGCTTCACAGCGGTTTATTTACCGTAAATAATCAAACACTCGGCTGCACAGTGGTTATCTACCGTAAATGATTTTAAACTCGGCTGCACAGTGGTTATTTACCGTAAACGATCTATACCTCGGCTGCACAGTGGTTATCTACCGTAAATTATCTAAATCTCGGCTGCACGATGGTTATCTACCGTAAATGATTCCAAAACTCGGCTTCACAGCGGTTTATTACCGTAAATAATCAAACACTCGGCTGCACAGTGGTTATCTACCGTAAATGATTTTAAACTCGGCTGCACAGTGGTTATTTACCGTAAACGATCTATACCTCGGCTGCACAGTGGTTATCTACCGTAAATTATCTAAAACTCGGCTGCACGATGGTTATCTACCGTAAATGATTCCAAAACTCGGTTTCACAGCGGTTTATCTACCGTAAATGATCTAAAACTCGGCTGTACAGTGGTTATCACAGTCGTTGTAGCTGTTGTGATAATTCGCTACACGTCACTGACAACCAGGCGGTACGCCGACGACCTTACGCCTAGCTAAAGGGTGCATACCACCAAATCAAACATCAACGTCGACAATAGTAACACATAATATGGTTAAAGCTGCTACATGCCACCTTCCAGTGAAAATATACACCATATATTACAACACATCGCCAATAAAATTTAAGGAAGGAAATGGGAGCTTAAGTTGCTGAATATGGATCAAACAAAACGTCGTGCCAATTCCAGTAGTTACCCGTAACCGGGTATATTGATATTACTTCAAAAGGAATTGCATTACTTTACCAGCCGTATAAAACAACACTTTAAGGCAACAAGTCATGTTACTTATCTCACCAATGGCAGACATTCCCCATGTTGCCTAATAACACGACTCAAAATCAGTGTAACTGCCACCCAAAGTCGGTGCCCACTCCCCTCCCCCTATAAAATCCCGGATACGCCAATGATGGCAGTAGTTAATGTTGAACACACTTTGAGAAATGACGCGGACTGCGTTCAACCAGACCGAGCGGGAAAACGTACGCTAGACTGGTATATGCGCTTCACGGTAAACCAAATGGCTACGTTGGGAACCAATCAAATAGTTCGCGAACGTTAGCGAAACGTTTGCTGACTGAACTCGGGGCTGGTGATATCCCGTGTGATATAGTGCCACGTATAACAATGATCTTTACTTCATATCACGACACCGCTGTGCCACACACCTTTAGTTTTATAGTTCACTCATGACATTAAGAGGGCGAGACGTAGCCCAGTGGTAATGCGCGGTTTATCTAGGATCGATCCCCGTCGGTGGGCCCAGTGGGCTATTTCTCGTTCCAGCCAGTGCACTGCGACTTGTATATCAAAGTCCGTGGTATTTGCTATCATGTCTATGGGATGGTGCATATAAAAAATCCCTTTCTACTAATGGAGAGTTTCCTCTCTGAAAATATGTCTGAATTTTCAAATGTTTGACATCCATTAAAAACCAATGTGTTCTAGTGGTGTCTTTAAACAAAACAAAAAGTGTTCATGACATTAAATTAATTACACGTTAGTGACTAATTCACACGGTACAAGAAGAATCTGATCGACAAAGCCGTATCTCTGCCCAATACAGAGTCGAATGGGCATTTCACAAAACAGTGGATGATTCCATGAACCTCTATCTAGTGCCTCGTCAGTCATTAGGAGGACAGCCACTCCTGAGAAGATCCTCTACTGAAGATGTTATCCCTCCTGCACCGCCACTCTAGTACTAGTTTACTAAATTAAAACTTGCACGGGATAGAGATCATTAGAAAAAAGTGCAGCTGTGATAAAATGCACTCATGAATCACTGTCATAACAGTGATGATATCAGGTGTTCGCGAAAGGTGAGGATATCCTGCCCCACCGGTGACACCCGTCATGAGTACTGCCACCACAGCTGTCAAGTCCGTCACTTCATCTAAAACCGGTGGCACTCGTCATGAGTACTGCCACCACAGCTGTCAAGTCCGTCCCTTCATCTAAAACCGGTGGCACTCGCCATGAGTACTGCCATCACAGCTGTCAAGTCCGTCACTTCATCTAAAACCGGTGGCACTCGTCATGAGTACTGCCACCACAGCTGTCAAGTCCGTCACTTCATCTAAAACCGGTGACACTCGCCATGAGTACTGCCACCACAGCTGTCAAGTCCGTAACTTCATCTAAAACTGGTGACACTCGCCATGAGTACTGCCACCACAGCTGTCAAGTCTGTCACTTCATCTAAAACCGGTGGCACTCGTCATGAGTACTGCCACCACAGCTGTCAAGTCTGTCACTTCATCTAAAACCGGTGGCACCCGTCATGAGTACTGTCACCACAGCTGTCAAGTCCGTCCCTTCATCTAAAACTGGTGACACTCGCCATGAGTACTGCCACCACAGCTGTCAAGTCTGTCACTTCATCTAAAACCGGTGGCACTCGTCATGAGTACTGCCACCACAGCTGTCAAGTCTGTCACTTCATCTAAAACTGGTGACACTCGCCATGAGTACTGCCACCACAGCTGTTAAGTCTGTCACTTCATCTAAAACGATGAAACAATAACAAGTGTGCAAGAGTTTCACCAAAAATATTGAAAAGCAGAATGAAAGAAATGTTTTATTTAACGACGCACTCAACACATTTTATTTACAGTTATATGGCGTCAGACATATGGTTAAAGACCACACATATATTGAGAGACGAAACCCGCTGTCGCCACTTCATGGGCTACTCTTTTCGATTAGCAGTAAGGGATCTTTTATATGCACCATCCCACAGACAGGGTTTGTACATACCAAGGCCTTTAATATACCAGTCGTGGTGCACTGGCTGGAACGAGAAATAGCCCAATAGACCCACCGACGGGGATCGATCCCAGAGCGCTTTACCACTGGGCTACGTCCCGCCCCCTGATTGAAAAGCGTGCATAAGTTCAAACTATGGAATATCATCAGCCATTATTTTGGTCAGAAATTCATCGTATTTAGTAGAAACTTGACACCCCTATACTAAAAACCAACTGACTATTTGTTTTTTGGGGAGTAAACTGGAAAATAATCATAATAAATGTCATCAGATGACAGATTTGTTTTGCATTTTAGACCGTTTTCAAAATTAAGTTCTAGTCTTATTTTCAGATATAAACAGGATAGTGCTAGAAGACACACCAAAACTATGGATTGCAAATTCGTAGCGGCCTCAGTGGCGTCGTGGTTATGCCATCGAGCATTGGGTTGGTGTAAGGCCACTACACCCTCTTCTCTCTCACTGGCAACTAACAATTAACAACTAACCCACTGTCCTGGACAGACAGCCCAGATAGCTGAGGTGTGTGCCCAGGACAGCGGGCTTGAACCTTAATTGAATATAAGCACGAAAATAAGTTGAAATGAAATGAATGCAAATTCGTGCCATGCCGGCTAGTGTGGTTATCTTTAAGGTGCTAATTAAATTAGTGAAACAAATCAAATAATTGCAATGGGTGTTTTACAGTCCCACCAAGTGCCTCAGGACTAGTATATCAAAGGCTGTGGAATGTGCTGTCCTGTCTGTGGGAAAATGCATTTAAAAGATCCATTGCTGCTAATGGAAAAGTGTAGCGGGTTTCATCTGAATCCATTAGCCGATCACTAATTAATAACTGTGCTCTAGTGGTGTCGGTAAACAAAACACACTTTAACTAATGCTACTAGCACGCTTTTCTCTTCTAACCGCATCGTTGAGCCCGCTAGGCTATTTCTCGTTCTAGCCAGTGCCCAACGACAAGTACACCAAAGACGGAGGAATGTGCTGTCCTGTTTGTAGGAAGGTACATATAAAAGATCCCTTGCTGCTAATGAAACAACGTGTCGAAATTACCATATGTTTGACACCCAATAGTCGATTATTAATAAATCAATGTGCTCTAGTGGTGTGGTTATACAAAACAAACTTTAACTTTCTCTTCTAGCTTGTTGATTCTGTGACCAGTTTGACCACTGACAAATTCTAAAATAGTCAAATAGTAAAAATTCTAAAACAAACTACTAAACATGATGGATTGGTTATAGCCAAACTGTAGTGTAGTACTTATGTGTCTAACCGGCCTCGGTGGCGTCGAGGCAGGCCATCGGTCTACAGGCTGGTAGGTACTGGGTTCGGATCCCAGTCGAGGCATGGGATTTTTAATCCAGATACCGACTCCAAACCCTGAGTGAGTGCTCAATGGGTAGGTGTAAACCACTTGCACCGACCAGTGATCCATAACTGGTTCAACAAAGGCCATGGTTTGTGCTATCCTGCCTGTGGGAAGTGCAAATAAAAGATCCCTTGCTGCTAATCGGAAGAGTAGCCCATGTAGTGGCGACAGCGGGTTTCCTCTTAGAATCTGTTTGGTCCTTAACCATATGTCTGACGCTATATAACCGTAAATAAAATGTGTTGAGTGCGTCGTTAAATAAAACATTTCTTTTACTTATGTGTCTTTAGGACAGTTCTCTGGGCGGTACGTAGCTCAGTGGTAAAGAGCTCGCCTAATACGCAGTCGGCCAAGAATCGATCCCTGTCGGTGGCCTCATTGGGCAATTTCTCGTTCCAGCCAGTGCACAACGACTGGTATATCAAAGGTCGTGGTATGTGCTGTGCTGTCTGTGGGAAAAGGGGCATATAAAAGATCCTTAGCTACTAATTAATAAGAGGGTGTGTGTGTGTGTGAGAGAGAGAGAGAGAGAGAGAGAGAGAGAGAGAGAGAGAGAGAGAGAGAGAGAGAGAGAGAGAGAGAGAGAGAGAGGGTGTGTGTGTGAGAGAGAGAGAGAGAGAGAGAGAGAGAGGGGGGGGGGGGAGGGGAAGAGAATGTGCTGCCACCACATTCGCTACCCGTACCAAAACAGAAGCAAGCTATTTTTAATATGCACTTCACAGCAGGACAGTGCCTACCATGACGTTTGATGTACTAGTCTCTGTCTCTCTTTCTTTCTCCCCTCTCTCTCTCTCTCTCTCTCTCTCTCCCTCCTCTCTCTCTCTGTCTCTGTCTCTGTCTCTGTCTCTCTCTCTCTCTCTCTCTCTCTCCCTCCTCTCTCTCTCTCTCTCTCTCCCTCCTCTCTTTCTCTCTCTCTCACTCTCTCTCTCCCTCCCCCTCTCTCTCTTTCTCTCTCTCTCTCTCTCTCTCTCTCTCTCTCTCTCTCTCTCTCTCTCTTTCTCTCTCTCTCTCTCCTCTCTCTCTCTCTCTCTAACTCTCTCTCTCTTCTCCTCTCTCTCTCTCTCTCTCTCTCTCTCTCTCTCTCTCTCTCTCTCTCTCTCTCTCTCTCTCTCTCTCTCTAAAATGTCAAAATAATCATATTAATATGTTAGTCACCAAATAACGATAACTTAAAATGTGCAGAAGTAGGCCTATAGTTAAAGACTTTCTTTTCTTTTCTATTCCAAGTGATTCAGACGCGCGGCAGTGTGTGTAAAATGATTTAATTTGTAAGATGTTATCTGTTCTAAACTTATTTCAGATACTTATATCGCTGGTAATTCTTAACGCACAAGTCAACCGAGCTACTGAACCACTCGACGTAGCCAATGAGCTACAGAAACATTGGGACATCGGTCAAAGAACTATCGACACGGAAAGACCCGAGACATCGAAACGACAAGAAACGATCAGTCCCGGAAGTTATCTCCCCTGGACATGCTTGCAGCGACACCAGTGGATCAGGCTGCCTCGCAATTATTACCCAAACAGATTACCGGAAGTGACCTGTATTTCCAATGGATGTTTCAACTCCAATTTTAACTGCACTGCGCAGAAATACGGCGTACTCGTTCTGGAGCGGTGCGGACGTCGTTCGTGCAATGACCACCGACTTCCGCTGGCTCTCAGAAATGCCTGGCGATTTCAGAAAATAGAAGTCACAGTCGGATGCGTTTGTTCCAGATAGCCATGACTTAGATGACTTTAGAAATCACTCTTGTCAGACAAATTGTCTTAAAACGTATTCAGTAACAAAAACCTACAAAAATAATGTTCCTAACATTAGTTAGCTAAAAAAAACCCAACTTTATTGATTTATTAACCATCGGCTATTGGATGGCAACATTTGGTAATTTTTACATAGTGTTAGAGAGGAAACCCGCTGCATTTTGTTTTTTAGTAGCAAGGGATCTTTTATATGCATCATCCCACAGACAGGAGAACACATACCACGGCTTTTGATATACCAGTCGTGGTGCACTGGCTGTAACGAGAAATGGTTGGACATTTTTAAAAAGTTAAATAGTGGAAGAAGTATGTAATGCTGAACATCGAAGGTTTGCACAGAAAACCCCCCAAACATTTATTATGTTGAGTATTGATAGAGAGTCAGACATGATGGTAACGTATATATTGCTTTCCAAATAGTGCACGAAACCGTAGTGGTATATGAGCATGTTAAAATATATTGGACTTGCACTTGTTTTCCAAATGATGCGTCATACAAAACGTGATGTTACAAAATGGTATATCAATGACGTAGCCCAGTGGTAAAGTGTTCGCTCGATGCGCGGTCGGTCTAGGATCGATCCCCGTTGGTGGACCCATTGGGCTATTTCTCGTTCCAGCCAGTGTTCCACAACTGGTATAACAAAGGCCGTGGTATGTACTACCCTGTCTGTGGGATGGTGCATATAAAACATCCCTTGCTGCTAATCGAAAAGAGTAGCCCATGACGTAGCGACAGCGGGTTTGCTCTCTCAATATCTGTGTGGTCCATAAACATTTGTCTGACGCCATATAACCGTAAATAAAATGTGTTGAGTGCGTCGTTAAATAAAACATTTCTTTTTTCTTTTCTTTTTTTATATCAATGACAACCTACTGCAGATCCATGGTGCATATTAAAAAGATGGTTGATTGGCCCATCATTCTGTTTTCCAACAGCCCTTAGTCTTTTTGTTTTACAATGATAAAATACATTTCATTATTTTTATGAGTTATTTTTGTAACTAACTTTTCGAGACATTCATAAACCCTTCTTTTTATCAAATAACCAAACCTTTTCCCACCACGTTTTAGACATATTCATAAACTTTTCTAATTTATTTATTAAATAACAAGATTATATTATCTAATTAGCTTGATGGTTTTTTTTCTCATAAGAATCGACATTAATTCCTTTACGTTGGCGTAAGTTTTAATTTTTATTACACAAACTCTGAGCAAAGCACCAGTTTCACAATAGGTCATACCAAAATAATGCGTGGGTTATTACAGAAGACTACAATTGGTCTAGTTTACATGGACCTTGAACGACGTTTATTACATATATCTTTATTTTTTTTCTTTCTAATAATACTATACTTACATGTAGTATATTATAAATGATGTAGAAACTGAACACATGGTTTTTTAGTTTTTTTTGTTTTTAATTTAAAGGGACTGTCCTGCGTTTGTATTCATTGTAAGATGTTTTCTATTATCATCCATTAAAGGTTGTTATAGGAGATATCGCTGGCACTATAACTTGCGATGTCTCCTGTGATATTCTCCTAGGAGATATCGCTTCTTTTGTGACGTCACGCCACTGTCGTTCTGCAAGTTAACGAGTCTACCGCAGCCAACTATAGTGACATTCAACCCGCAATACTGACATTGTTTACAATTATCGCAAATGAAAATAATGATAATGGATGATAAAAAGAACTCCACCCTCGTGTCTTCAGTTGTGATTTCATAATTTATCAGCACTCGTTGATAAATTATGATATCACAAGACACTCGGGGAGTATTCTCTATTTGTCAGAGGGTTTTGGCGATTAAACTTGCATACTAAATATATTTTCTTGTTTAGAATGCCAATATCCGAGTTGGTTTGCTGGTGTTTGTAGCAGCCATTGTGCATTTTACTTCGTAATATATATAGTTTTCGTAAAAAAAAACCCCACCTAAATTGTTAAACAAGAAAATGTATTTAATGTGTAAATTTAATCGCTAAAAATGCTCTAGTTGTTGGAAAGGTTACAAGTTTGTTTCTTTTGTTTAACGACACCACTAGAGCACATGGATATATAATCATCGGTTATTGGATGTCAAACATTTGGTCATTTTGACATATAGTCTTAGACAGGAAACCCGCTACATTGTTCCATTAGTAGCAAGGGATCTTTTATATGCACCACCCCACAGGCAGGAAAAAACAGTCCACGACCTTTGATATACCAGTCGTGGTGCACTGGCTGGAAGGAGAAATAACCCAACGGTCCACCAACGGGGATCGACCCCAAACCGACCTCACATCAAGCGAGCTTTTTACAACTGAGCTACACCCCGCCCCAAAAGGTTACAAATAAAACAAACACAGGATAGTGTCTTTAACGCTGAGATAGACAAAGGCAGAAAGAAAGAAGACACACAAATCACTGTTTGATCTCTATTTCTTCATAAAGCTCGATTCCCATAAAATGTGTAATATGTCATAGATTATTTCAGAACAAATCACATTTTGCTTTTGGATTTAACTAGATTAGTCATGGATGTTACACTAAAAATAATCTTCTATAAAAGTAGACTAATTAAAAAATTAATTTAATTGCTATTTGATTACATATATTCTTCGCTATTAAAAAAAAATAATACATTGAGAACATATGGACGTAACTATGTGAAACCAAATCTGTTTATGGTAGTCAAGACAATTAATTCCGTGTAATATATGTTCTTAATGGGAACTGTGCGTGTAATGTTATGATGAAATTAGGTCATTACTAATATTTAGTTTACCCCCGGTAAATTAATTTTGGTCAGTCTATCAAATAAGTGGCCTGATTTTCCTTTCAGTTTGTGAAATTGGCTGTAACATAAAATGATCCATTCTTTGACTGTTTTTTTCCGTCCCAACCAACGCCCCATAACTAGTGTATCAAAGGTAGTGGTACGCGCTGTCATGTCTGTGGGAAAACTGCATGTAAAAGATCTCATGCTTCTAACTGAAAAATGTAGCGGGCTTCCTCTAAAACTATATATCAGAATTATCAAATGTTTGACAACTAGTTGCCGATAATTAATAAATCAATGTCCTCTAGTGGTGTCGTTAAACAAACACAAACTTTAACCTTTAACTGTGAGTGTAACATATACACGGCTTACTATTGTTTGGAACATGATAATACGAGTCTTGTCTGCAGCTAGTTACCTATTTTATGGGAACCGTATTTAAAGTGACAGACCCTAGTTTTAGCCCATGGAAATTAACACTATGTTTAGTTAATCTACAAACCTGTAACACATTTGGATAAAGTTACAATTGAGTGAAACATGAGTCTGTGACTTTGATATGCTGAAATACCCTCTAAAAATAGACTAAACCTCGACTTCTTAACTGTTACCTCTCAGACGCACGTGCGTTTTTAAAAATATGAGAAATGCATTTTGTGATATTAAAAACACCAGGATGACCAAAACCAGTTCGAATGTACGGAAATGGATATCTAAACAATAAAATCTAAGTAAAGTATGATTTTAGTTATCAAAAAACGGCTCTAATAGTCAAAAATATGTCTTAGTGTTTAAAAACTAGGGTATGTCCCTTTAAAAGACCGATAAAACAAATACAAAGAATGTAGGCCAAAATTGTAACATACAACAGCAAATGTGCGACACCACTCCCCTGAAATGGCGATATTTGATTTCTAAACAATGATATATACTCTATTATCTTTTCATGAAATAATTTGTTTCAAAATGTACTCACCTTAATTTATTACATACAACAACGTTGACAAGATTTTGAGAAACGCAAACAAAATAAAGAAAGTACATTATACAATTTGAAGTTTATCGTAATTATATTAACCTGAAAACATAAATTCACGTCACATCATTCTACTAAAGTTTATTTATTAATATCAGCCTTTGTGCTGTGGACAGTTAAACGAGATATACGAAAATAAATTAATTCCAGATATAAACTAATAGCTTTTTTTATATATATATTCTCATGGCTTAGCCATGGAAAGGAAAAATAACATCTGTTATAGGCCTACTGCATGCAAAGATAATACACATATAACATTACATAGTATTTCACAGTATATTTGTTCAGCGCGTCTAAAACAGTCATGTGGGTAAGTTCACAAACTTGTTACAGAAACGACCATTGAGAATGGACTTTCTAAATTTAAGATAAACAGACAGACAGAGAGAGAGAGAGAGAGAGAGAGAGAGAGAGAGAGAGAGAGAGAGAGAGAGAGAGAGAGAGAGAGAGAGAGAGAGAGAGAGAGAGAGAGAGAGAGAAGGGAGAGAGAGAGAGAGAGAGACACAGACAGACAGACAGACAGAGACGAGAGAGAGAGAGAGAGAGAGAGAGAGAGAGAGAGAGAGAGAGAGAGAGAGAGAGAGAGAGAGAGAGAGACACACAGACAGACAGACAGACAGCGAGCGAGCGAGAGAGAGAGAGAGAGAGAGAGAGAGAGAGAGAGAGAGAGAGAGAGAGAGAGAGAGAGAGAGAGAGAGAGAGAGAGAGAGAGAGACATACAGACAGAGAGAAACACACACGTTAAACAAAAGAAACTTTAACGTACAAAGTTAATCTCGGCGTCATATTACTACAATATACGACTAAACACAAATTAATTTGTTTTATTTAACGAAACCACTAAAGGACATTGATTAATTACTCATCGGCTATTGGATGTCAAACATTTGGTAATTTTGACATATAGTCTTAGAAAGGAAACCCGCTACATTTTTCCAGTAGTAGCATAGCAAGGGATCTTTTATATGTACCATCCCATAGACAGGATAACATATACCACAGCCTTTGATATACCAGTTGTGTTACACTGGTTGCATCAAGAAATATCACATGGGCTCACAGACGAATATTTTGTCAGAGTTACAGAATTTTGTTTTTATATTTTTATTAGCATTTTGGTAGTATTTATGATAACGCTTAGAAATTGTGTACATAACCAGACAAACGTACCCATATAATAGGGAATTCAAATTTGTTATAATTTTAAGAGCAAAGTACAACGGTACCGACGATTTAGCTTGTCGTTATTGTGGCCCATGTTTGCGAGTCAAACTGTACCATAAGAACCTATAGCCAATAGCTAATATTAATTATTTTCAGTCTCCACGTTGCTGGTCTAGTTGTCATTTCAGAAGATACCAAAGCCCCCCCCCCCCACCCCACCCCCCTCCCCCCCCCACCCCAACACACACTGTTTATTTGCATCACACAAAATGGAAACGTCATATTTCAAGTAATCGTATGGTGCTTATAGTCATATCTCCAGGATATTGGTCACGCAACTTGAAATCTCTACAGTTATATTCTATAAAAGTGTATCAGAAATCAGTGTAATTTCAGGGGTTATTTCAATGTTCACCATTTTGTCTTAATTCATTCGCTTTCTATCAGTGATCTAGCCGTAATAGAGTGGGAGAGAATACTCAATCGCAAAGAAAAAGAAAACAAAGCCCAACCCAACAAAAAGAAAAAACAACAACCAAATAACAAAAACAAAGAAAAAACTGTGCACGTAGTTCGAACAATACTATAAATTATATTTGTACACATCTAATATATTAATCGACAAATTTATTTAGTTTCGCAACAATCTGTAACATTACAATTCTGCATTATTTTTTCAACATATACGTGCTCTAGTGGTGTCGTTAAATAAGACAAACTAACAAACTTTGTTTCAAAATGCAGTCTACATTTGGACTGATTTTGGCGGTTTCCATGTGGGCATGCGCAATGGGCTGGCTGACCCAGTACGACATGCCGTTCAACTTCACATGCCCGCCCGACCAGTTCTTGGCACACCTCATGAGTGAGTACAAGCATTACTACAACGACAGAGTTTGGGACTTCAAATGCAGGCATCCAGGAAATGACGTCACACTGACAAACTGTGAATGGTCGGGTATGTAATAAGCATAAACTAGACAGTGAAAAAGTTCGTAGAAATAAGTATTAAAAGCGATGGCAGATAAAACGTTTCTACATTACCTTTCAGTATAATCACCCTTGAACTCAATGCATTTGGCTCATTTATCCTTCAATCTACTGATGCCCATCAATTTCCCTCTTTCTGCAGCCTTCAAAATTCCATCGTCTTCAAAACCACCGATGGTAGCTTTCAAATTCGGGGTCAGAGCCCGTGCTTATAAAACTTTTAGAGTCCAGACTCGATCTCAAATGACGTCACACGCATACAATTTGTGTGGCGTTGTCATGACTCTATTAGTGTCTCAGACTTATCTATGTCGCAGAGTCAGGAAGGTTTGAAGTCAGGAAGGTTTGAACATTGATTCGTATGTAAACATATGTGTAGGTTTCACATTTGCAACTCTTACTTACCTAGTGGGTATTTGCATTATTTTAATGGTACATCAATGTCAAATTATTATTTTTCGATCTGCTGCTACCCCAAAACAACAGTCCACGGGACAGACACCAAATTTTAGTTATAGGTGAGAGTAAAGAACAACAAAGTTCGTTGTGTTTAACGACATCACTAGACCACATTTGTTAATTAATCATCGGCTATTGGATGTCAACCATTTGGTAATTCTGACATATAGTCATCAAAGGAAAGTTAAAGTTTGTTTTGTTTAACGACACCACCAGAGCACATTCATGTATTAATCATCCGCTATTGGATGTCAAACATTTGGTAATTTTGACGTAGTCTTACAAAGGAAACCCACTATATTTTTCCATTAGCAGCAAGGGATCTTTTATATGCACTATCCCACATACAGGAAAGCACATACCACAAGTTGTCGTGCACTGATTGGAACGAGAAAAATTCAAATCACTTGAATGGATTCACCGAGGTGTTTCGATCCTACGACGCAAGCACATCAGGCGAACACTCAACTGACTGAGCTAAATCCTGCCCCCAATAACAACGACGACGACGACGACATAAACAATTAACAGCAAAAAACAAAACAAAAAAACAACACATACAAACACCCATCTTCATAAAGTAATCCTCGTATTCAGCCTTGATACATGTCGTCAAGAAATCGTGCCAGAAAATGCTTAAATTTCATTGGATGCGATGAGATCTGATTGCAACGAATCGCAACGCTCCTTATAGATTCCCTTGTTATTGTAAACAAAGATGGCAGCGTCAGCGTCCGGCGGTTAATTTTTGATATTACTTTCAAGATCGTCACATGTTACCGATGCTGTGATTGGTCAGCGATGTCATCGTGTAAGGGACATAATCGGTGTTACAAATTTTCTTTCAATAGAGGGCGCTAGTAGTGGATATCAGTAATCTTGACTACATGTATCAAGGCTGAATACGAGGAACGAATATTAACCTTGATTTATGAAGATGACAAACACCACCACCACAATAGTAACAACATAACAAAACTCTCACGGCCACCCGCATTTATTTATAAAATGAAATTATATAACTTCCATGAAAGAAAAAAAAAAAAACACGAACAAAAATAAAGAAACAAAGAAAGACTGAAAAGAAAAAAGAAGAAGACAAAAAGCAGTAAATGAACTGCGTAAACAAAAACGTGTATATTATTAGTTGTTTTGTGAAGTATCTAAATAAGTAAAAGGTAATGTTTCGATTGGACACTTTCGTTCTGATATTGCAGGATACGTAAACGAATTTGACAGGCCGCTAATTTACCAATGTACCACCAGCGGAATAATCACGGGAATATCTAGCTACCACGAAAACTACTATGAAGACCGAAGATTCCGATTCCAGTGCTGTCAGGCATCAGGTACCAACACAAATTATAAACAGGGCTGAGCTAAAAAAAAAAAATCTGGACCTGGTATTCAGTTAGTCCAAGAATCCCCTAGCCCTGTCCTGTTTACATGTTGACCTAACACAAATTATAAATAGAACAGAGCTAAAAAAAACCTCTGGATTTAGTATTCAGTTAGCCCAAGAATTATCTAGCCCTGTCCTGTTTACACGTTGACCTTAACACAAATTATAAACAGGGCAGAGCTAGAAAACTCTGTATCTAATATTCAGTTAGTCCAAGAGTTATCTAGCCCTGTCCTGTTTACACGTTGACCTAACACAAATTATAAACAGGGCAGAGCTAGAAAAAACTGGATCTAGTATTCAGTTAGCCCAAGAGTCCCCTAGCCCTGTCCTGTTTACATGTTGACCTAACACAAATTATAAACAGGGCAGAGCTAGAAAACTCTGTATCTAATATTCAGTTAGTCCAAGAGTTATCTAGCCCTGTCCTATTTACACGTTGACCTAACACAAATTATAAACAGGGCAGAGCTAGAAAAAACTGGATCTAGTATTCAGTTAGCCCAAGAGTCCCCTAGCCCTGTCCTGTTTACATGTTGACCTAACACAAATTATAAACAGGGCAGAGCTAGAAAACTCTGTATCTAATATTCAGTTAGTCCAAGAGTTATCTAGCCCTGTCCTGTTTACACGTTGACCTAACACAAATTATAAACAGGGCAGAGCTAGAAAAAACTGGATCTAGTATTCAGTTAGCCCAAGAGTCCCCTAGCCCTGTCCTGTTTACATGTTGACCCTTATAAACAGGATAGAACTAGAAAACTCCGAGTCCACTAGCCCTGTCTTGAATGTCCTTTCCCACAAACAAGAGAGCCCATATTTTTTTCTTTTATTAAAACACATTTACCAAATTGCTAAATCTGAACAACAAAACCGTTATCAGTGATCAACACCGTATACAGAGTCCAATGGGCATTTGGCAAAATGGTGGTTGATTCTATGAATCTCCGTATAGTTCCTCGTCTATAGGATGACAGCCACTCCCGAGAAGAACCTTTACTGGACAAAACATCCCTCTTGCACCGCCGAAAAGAGGACAGCCATTCCCGAGGAGATCCTCTACTGAATATTGCATTCCTCTTGCACCGACACAAAGAGGACTGCCACTTCCAGACTAGTTTACTAAAACAAAACTAGCACAGAACAGAACAGAGCTCATTGGAATAAATATATTTGTGATAACATGCACATATCAATCACTGTCAAAACAGTGATGATATCAATAGTTCTCGAAAGATGAGCATATTCTTCCCCACAGGCACCACAGCTGTTACGTCCATCACTACATCTAAAACGATGAAAAACATTTTTTCAAAGAGTTTCACCAAAGAGATGAAGAGGCAAACACTGTTAGCATATTCCTGACTAGTCTATTGCCTTGGTGTCCTCCCGTGGGAATTTTTTTTCAAGAAAGCAAACGACCATCATAAATCGGTTTATTATACCTCACAGATAAAGAAATTTGTTGATGCCAATCTTGAATTTTGGGCAAGGCGTCATAATCACGTCATCAAATAAGGCGACCATTTTGAGTTTCTCAATGAATAATAAAACTCTTATTTTTGAGACAATCTTCACCAACAAGATGTTAAAATGATCAGACTAAAGAACTTAAATAGCCTGGGCTGAATCCACAAATCCCTGTGTTAGACTTACGCACGTGTATCTATTCTTAAACACAGCGTCTTAAAGAGACATTCCCGAGTTTGCTGCATTGTAACATGTTTCCGACTAATAATATATTTCTACGATTAAACTTACATATTAAATATATTTTCTGGTTTAGAATATCAGTGTCTGTATATTGAATGTGTTTTTGGTCGTCTTAATATTTGTAAGAAGCCCAAACTGGATTTTGTCTTCAAATAATTTCGTATGTACGAAAAAATATATTTTAGGAAATATAATGAAAATTAACATAGTACAAATATTAGAACGATCAGAAACACGTTTAATATACAGCCACTAACATTCTAAACAAGAAAATATATTTAATATGTAAGTTTTATCGCAGAAATATTTTATTAGTTAATAACATCTTAAAACATTGCAGCAAACTCAGGAATGTCCCTTTAAGAAAAACAGGGCCCACTTTCACAAAGCATTGTAAGCCTAGTTTTGCACGTAAACGTAAATCTACGACTAAAACACAATTCTTATTACTATCATAGTACAACAAATATAGTTTTAAGTACACATATTTCATTTTCTTTTGTCATTAAAATGCTCCATCTTCCATAATGATGTAATTTTCCGTGTGAAATAGATGCCAAACACGTGTAAACGTATGCCCGGTAAAACTGCTAAATCGCAGACGTAAACTTAAGATGTTTTGTGAAAGGTTCCAGGCTTCGTAATATCGGCCCCAAATGTCTACGTGTTTTTGTTTCAGGGTACTTGGTAACGAACTGCGATTTCACACCGTACGTGAATAACTTCGACGAACACATGGAGTATGTTGTAGAGGCGGGAAAAATAATGAGAGGAGCAGACGGCTACCACAACAATAACAAAGAGTAAGCATTTCACACATACCACAGAACAATTAAGCGATTTAGCCATTCAAGAGCTTTAAATATTTAACATGTTGTGTCAACTATGCCATTGAAGGAAGGAAGGAAATGTTTTATTTAACAACGCACTCAACACATTTTATTTACAGTTATATGGCGTCGGACATATGGTTAAGGACCACACAGATATCGAGGGAGGAAACCCGCTGTCGCCACTTCATGGGCTACTCTTTTCGATTAGCAGCAAGGGATCTTTTATATGCACCATCCCATAGACAGGATAGCACATACCACGGCCTTTGATGTACCAGTCGTGGTGCACTGGCTGGAGCGAGAAATAGCCCAATGGGCCCACCGACGGGGATCGATCCCAAACTGACTGCGCATCAAGCGAGCGCTTTACCACTGGGCTACGTCTCGCCCCACTATGCCATTGATTTAAGATATTAAAATATGTAACATGTTGCGTTGGGTACGCAACTAAAAACGAATAAGATCTATTCAGACATTCTAGAAATTCAAACATTTTGAGGCAGCTATGCCAGTGAATGAGAAATATAATGACTAAAAATATATCAAGAGTCTACGGAAATAGCCTTTGATGTCACATGTTTGGTAAGGTGATATATATTTATGGAATATTTATACCTAAGAAAGAATAATTTACTAACAACTTGCAGTGTCCTAATAGGCCATAATTTTAAATCAGTGTGTCATTGTGACCTTGACATACACGACTGTTATAATACTGTCTATCTGTTACGACATCATAGGTTATTCCCGTGGACCCTTCATATAATATTTAATATATTGTGAATACCTAAATGTCTTGCTTAAATTATAAATTTTGGCAAATTCAGTGTGTGGGCTTTTGTTTTGTTTTGTTTTATTTTGTATTTTTGTTTTGTTTTGTTTTGTTTTTTGTCAACCTGGGGCCTAATTCACAAAGTTCTCTTAGACAACAAAACATCCTCTTTGCAAGTCTTTTAGCATTGCACTGCGAGATCGCAAAGTTGCGAGAGTTTAGTGAATTAGGCCTCTGGTGTTTGTTGTTGCTGAAAATGCATTTTATACGAAATAGAAAATGTATGTGTCTCGAATATACGAATGTACCAACATAGTGTTTACTTTCTTTTCTTTTACAGGGACAGACGATGGAAGTTTGAAATATGTGAACTCGTGCCGCACTAAATCGAAACGAACTTTTTACTGTTGATGGTTGATTAAAAAGGTTAAAATGGTTGATTAAAAAGTATTTCACTAAAAGACAGAGATTTAACAATGGAGGCTGCACTGTGATTTACATGCTGAATAGCACCAATATAAGCTCTAAAACAAATAGTTCCAGAGGCATTTGACTAGTGGTTAGGCCATCTGACATAAGGCTGGTAGGTACTGGGTTCGCAGTCCGGTACCGGCTTCCACCCAGAGCGAGTTTTAACGACTCAGTGGGTAGGTGTAAGACCACTACACCCTATTCTCTCTCACTAACCACTAACAACTAATAACTAACCCAGTGTCCTGGACAGACAGCCCAGATAGCTGAGGTGGGTGTGCCCAGGACAGCGTACTTGAACCTTAATTGGATATAAGCACAAAAATTTGTTGAAATGAAATATACGAGTCGTGAGGCACGTCCCACTCTATAAATTGTGAACAGGAGGATAAGATCACGGAAGGAAGCTCCTAAACAAAATTAAAAATGAGTTGGTTTAATATTCAGTATTTTATTATGATAGACTTTTAAAGAGACATTCCTGAGTTTGCTGCAATGTTTAAAATGTTATCGACTAAAAGAGACTTTTTAACGATTGTAATTACATATCAAATATATTTTTCTGCATAAAATATTAGTGGCTCTATATTAAACATGTTTCTGGTCGTTATAATATTTGTACTAGGTTCATTTTCATTTTACTTCTTAAAATAAAAAATTTCGTACGTACGAAATTATTTGAAGACAAAATCCAGTTTGAGCTTCTTACAAATATTAAAACGGCCAGAAACACATTGAATATACAGACAGTGATATTCTAAACAAGAAAATATATTTAATATGTAAGTTTAATCGTAAAAATATTTTATTAGTCGGAAACATCTTACAATGCAGCAAAGTCGGGAATGTCCCTTTAATATTTAAAGTCATCTAAAGTCGACGAGAAAATTTAATGATATATTTGGTAACAAATGTTTTGAAATCTTTTAAATTCCACGCTGAATTAATTTTAAAGTTTTTAAAACACTTTGATTTATATGCACAATTTTAAAATATACTTCCCATAATATTTGTATTGTATTTTCCAAACAGCTCTTTACACTGTGTTTTTACATAATTGTATAAATAATATTTCCATATGCTTATCTTTTTATGACACAATAGCCGATGTGTATTTTTGTGTTGGGTTGTCGTTAAACCATTGATTGATTGATTGATTCATTCATTTAATATTGAACAAAAACACCACCTAATAACATATTTCTACGATTAAACTTACATATTAAATATATTTTCTTGTTTAGAATATCATTGTTTGTATATTCAATGTGTTTCTGGTCGTCTTAATATTTGTAAGAAGCCCAAACTGGATTTTGTCTTGAAATAATTTCGTACGTACGAAAAAATCTTTTTTAGGAAATAAAATGAAATTTAACCTAGTACAAATACTAGAACAATCAAAAACACGTTTAATATACAGCCACTAATATTTTATGAAGAAAAATATATTTGATATGAAATTACAGTCGTCAAACAGTCTCTGTTAGTCGATAACATCCTAAAAATTGCAGCAAACTCAGGAATGTCCCTTTAATTTCATCAAGAAAAAAATATGAATGTATTAAAATATTCGCTTTAATTTTGTTATTCAGTATACATATACGAAAACATCAAAGATTGTTATTTTATCATACCGTGTCCTTAGCTGAAGTGCATTTCATAGAACTCTTGCGTTGTTAGAAAACACTAATTAAAAAAAGTTAATATGTTTCAAAAGAAAACAACCAGTGAAGTAATTGAATAACTTTGTTGCAAATAGCTACTGTATTAGACTGTTATAAAGCCCACTTCACTCCGAGTTGGAACCTAATAGACCTACACTTATTTTCAGTCTAGGCGCTGTTTGTCAAATAGGCGTATAATACGTTGAAATCTGCATAAAGTAAAAAAAAACACAAGGAAAAAAGAAAGAAATGTTTTATTTAACGACGCACTCAACACATTTTATTTATGGTTATATGGCGTCAGACATATGGTTAAGGACCACACAGATTTGGAGAGGAAACCCGCTGTCGCCACTACATGGGCTACTCTTTCCGATTAGCAGCAAGGGATCTTTTATTTGCGCTTCCCACAGGCAGGATAGCACAAACCATGGTCTTTGTTGAACCAGTTATGGATCACTGGTCGGTGCAAGTGGTTTACACCTACCCATTGAGCCTTGCGGAGCACTCACTCAGGGTTTGGAGTCGGTATCTGGATTAAAAATCCCATGCCTCGACTGGGATCCTAACCCAGTACCTACTAGCCTGTAGACCGATGGCCTAACCACGACGCCACCGAGGCCGGTCAAAAAGAACACAAGGAAGACAACTGTTTGTTGTTGTTGTTTTTTATTCCTGTGGGATTTTAAAAATAATAAACAAAATATATTAATATAAAATACATTTAAAATACATTTATTGTGAGATAGATAGACAGTCAAATCTGTCTTAAGCGGTCACACAAGGGAGTATACAAAAATGGCCGCTTAAGACAGGTGGCCGCTGAGAACAGGTTGCCGCATATATAGTCTTTAAAACATTTCTTGTTGTTTCTTGTTTACCGTCTGTACTGCTAATCAACGGATGTGTGCTACACAGTTGACTGTAGGTCAACTTTTGACATGTCGTCTCCTTCAGAAATAATGCAAATGGAATGTATTAAATTAACCGTTCTCAACAAGATTGTTTTCTTTTTCCATTTAATTATTTAATTCCTACTTCATGCAGTGTATTGTCATAGTAAGTGGCCGCTTAATACAGGTATTTTAGCGATTTGGGATCCAATTTAGGGGGCCGCTGGCCGCGTTAGACAGGTGACCGCTTATTACAGGTGTATTTACATTATAAATCTTTTGGGGGAAAAGTGGCCGCTTTAGGCAGGTGACCGCTGAGTACAGGTGGCCGCTAAGACAGGTTTGACTGTATAATAAAAAGGGAAAAATTTATTCCAGTTTGGAACATAATATCACATCTGATGAATATACAAAGGAATTCGATGATGTATATATCAGGGCACAATTCGAACACATTCAGGAGCATTTTGATAGACTGTTATTGTCAAAACATTAACTACGCAATTCCGTTTAAAGGCATATTGTCACAGACCACTGACCTATTTAATGGTCTAACAAAGTATTACCTGAACAACAATAATTTGATTTGTCCCTAAATGTACTCTATTCAACCATCTTCATAACCACCATACTCCATTTATTAATGACATTTTGTAAAAATAATTGAATTATGGCAATGGTCCATAATTCAAAAACTAAAATTGCCGAGAGGGATGACATAGATTTCACTCTATCATGGTTCATTTACGGTGATGAGATAGCTAGATTTGGTTTCCAACAATTAATGTAATTTTTATTTATTATCCATTTTTAGAGAAATAAGGTCCTTAAATCCGTGACAGTATGCCTTTAATGAAAAGCAAACTTACAGCTTATATATAAGTATTACAACATAAATGTATGACTTGACTTGCAGCAATGACAGCTTCTTCTTTATTTCTTTCTTTCTTTATTTATTATTATTATTTTTTAAAGAAAACATTCACATAACAGTAAAAGTGTTGTAGAGACTAAAACCGATAACTGATTTTAAAGAAGTTTTATAATGGCCAAGTTCAGCCAGACCGATCTGAAAAACGTCCGCTTGACTGGTTTGCGCGCTTCACGGTAAACGAAATGGCCACGTCGGGAACCAATCAAGTAGTTCGCAAACGTCAGCAAAATGTTTGATGGCTCAACTTGGGAAATGAGTTTGATTCATTGTAGTAGTAGTATTAAAGATCCTGCGATTGCGCACACTCAGGTGAACAGATTATCTCAGGACAGTGTCCTCGCTTGCAGTTAATCTCACACCATGACGTCATGTCCGCGTTTCCGGTCCACAAGCCACGTGCTTGGCATAGGTTACTTGACGACATCATGTGATAATATTTATTTGATAGAGAATATACTTGTTTCAAACTGGATTCATCTTTTGCATGGCTTTGCATTAAAGTTTGCCGATTCTTTTGTTCTGTAGACTCGAACGGCGGATTAACGAGCACTGCTTTCCCTCCAGTGTGGTTTTCCCATGGTTTTTGGTGTGTTTCTTCAGTTTTGGACTCAAATGGAGGATTGGCCAGTTGGGGTCTTGTATGATGAGCTATTTGGTGTTTTGGACCAGACGTCGGCAAAATGGACACATCCGCACATCCGTAGAACTGTTCTTGAGGTCCGCAGCCGACACAGCAGTTTCCATCGACGCATCCCCACGAATTTCCTTTAAAATAGAGAGAAAACTAATAACAGAAACCGAAGAACATCTGGGGGAAGACAATAGCAATGTTTTAGAGGACTCACTCTTTATCAAAGGTTTTCTCGTTTTGTTTTCTTTACATACTTGTTTGACATCCAATAGCCGATGATTAATTAACAAATGTGCTCCAGTGGTGTCGTTAAACAAAACAAACGTCTTTACATAGTAGAACAAAAAGTAAATAAATGTTTTGTTCCTCATGTGTGAAATCAGAATTCCTAGCCCTTTCTCGGTTCCAACAGACTAATCTGATTAAAATTAGCTCTACTGGTCTACCAGTAGATGTAACAGCATTGCGTGGAGTCCCATGTCCAGGTGACATTTCATCTATTTTTTCATCTTGAAACGAATTTTATATAAAATTTTATATTGAAATTAGTTTTCGGCATACTTCGTAATTCAACCGAATCATTTCGTATATACCCTCGGCATAATCCCGAATGTTTTTAAATTCTTTTCAAATCACTGGCATGATTTTGTAAGTAAGGTTTTGATTCGTCGAATGAAATGTCAACTGGATATGAGCTCCAACGGGGTGCTGTTAGATCCACAGGTAATAGTAATTAACCAGTGGAGCTAATTTTAAATAGATTGCCAACAGACCTGAAGCCAATTTCACTAAACATCGTAAATTTACCTTTGCGACTGGCAGTTATACATGTTCTATGTTTACACGCATTTGGCATCTATTTCACACCAACCAAATTACATCATTACGGAGGATGAGGCATTGTAAGGACGAAAGAAAATGAAATGTGTATACATCAAACTATATTAGCTGTACTGTGTAGGTTTACTATGTTTTTTTTGGGTTTTTTTTAAATTGGTCCCTACACTAAACCGACGTCACTCTTACCAACAACTAGCCATTAGTCTCTTTCCCGAACAGTTAAAGTTTGTTTTGTTTAACGACACCACTAGAGCACATTTAACGACACGACTAGAGCACATTGAGTTAATAATCATCGGCTATTGGATGTCAAACATGTGGTAATTTTGACAGTCTTAGAGAGAAAACCCGCTACATTTTTCAACGAGTAGCAAGGGATCTTTTATATTCACCATCCCTCAGACAGGATAACACACGACCTTTGATATACCAGTCGTGATGCACTGGCTGAACGAGAAATAGCTCAATGGGCCCACCGACGAGGATCGATCCCAGACCGACCGCGCATCAAGCGAGCGCTTTACCACTGGGCTACGTCCCGCCCCTCTTTCCTGAACAGACGATTCAGGCAATGCGCATGAATGTTTATTGAATTAAACACAAAATTAATTGTTGACGCGCGAGAGTCAAAATCGACGCACGCGCTGACCAGAGATCAGAAATGTATTTTGTTTGGTCTTACCACACAGTCTACGCCTACCTTTCTTTTCAATGTATTTTTCTCATAAACAAGACAGTACGTGACACGGACTTTGATGTATCAGTCGTGGAGCAATGAAGGAAACATCGGGAAACCACGTGTCCATTAACGATTATCGATCCTATGATCTGTCGCACCTCGGGCAAACTCTCCGTCCACCAATCTGCATACATACTGACCCCTTATTGTATTTAATTTCATTTCAACTTATTTTCGTGCTTATATCCAATTAAGGTTCAAGCACGCTGTTCTTGACACACACCTCAGCTATCTGGGCTGTCTGCCCAAAAAAGTGAGTTAGTTATTTATTGTCAGTGGTTAGTGAAAGAAAAGAGGGTGTAGTCGTCTTACACCTACCCATTGAGTCGTTAACACTCGCTCTGGGTGTGAGCCGGTACCGGGCGGCGAACTCTATACCTACCAGCCTTATGTCCGATGACTTAACCACGGCACCACCGAGACCGGGCACCACCACCACCCCCACCCGATTTGATAGGGCTGCTGGTGCTCCCTTGCACCTGCCAGTGCAGGCGGTCCCTCCTCACCCCTCACCCCACCTTTCCTGTCATGGAAGGAGGAGCCGGCCAAGGCCGGCTCTTA
Organism: Gigantopelta aegis; assembly: GCF_016097555.1. Classification (NCBI taxonomy): domain Eukaryota; kingdom Metazoa; phylum Mollusca; class Gastropoda; order Neomphalida; family Peltospiridae; genus Gigantopelta; species Gigantopelta aegis. Next base: position 17,274,815 of record NC_054700.1, on the reverse strand, counting down.
TGCCCACGTCAGGCGTGCGCTACAACAGCTTGTTCTGAATGTGCACGTAAAACCCTATGACCTGACCTGACCTGAGACCGGTCTCTTATTATAATTAAGTACTGACCTGCATTGTATTTCCACTGAATCAAGCACTGGCTGCACGTGACGTCAGAGGGTAGTTTGAGGTCAATTTTATAAAGTCCTCTTCGATATGTCTTCACGTAATATCTTGTCCGTCCGTCCGTCTGTTCCAACAGGTACTGATCCAGACACTTCTGTGTGACTGACTTTTCAGGGTCGTTATTGGGGCAGATCCGGAACTCGAAGTATCCTATAGCAACAAATATATACAAATAATATGCGACAGTGATCATTTGTGCAAATACTAGGGACGGGACGTAGCCCAGTGGTACAGCGCTCGCTCGATGCGCGGTCGGTGTGGGATCGATCCCCGTCAGTGGGCCCATTGGGCTATTTCTCGTTCCAGCCAGTGCACCACGACTGGTATATCAAAGGCCGTGGTATGTACTACCCTGTCTGTGGGGTGATACATATAAAAGACCCCTTGCTGCTAATCGAAAAGAGTAGCCCATGAAGTGGCGACAGCGGGTTTCCTCTCTCAATATCTGTGTGATCCTTAACCATATGTCTGACGCCATATAACCGTAAATAAAATGTGTTGAGTGCGTCGTTAAATAAAACATTTCTTTCTTTCTTTGTGCAAATACTATGACACATTCTTTAGCTTTTATTACACCAGTTTCATGTTGTACTCGTTGATCAGAGGATTGCCACTGTAAACTTTACCGGCTTCGGTGGCGTCGTGGTAGGCCATCGGTCTACAGGCTGGTAGGCACTGGGTTCGGATCCCAGTCGAGGCATGGGATTTGTAATCCAGATACCGACTCCAAACCCTGAGTGAGTGCCCCGCAAGGCTCAATGGGTAGGTGTAAACCACTTGCACCGACCAGTGATCCATAAATGGTTCAACAAAGGCCATGGTTTGTGCTATCCTGCCTGTGGGAAGCGCAAATAAAAGATCCCTTGCTGCTAATCGGAAGAGTAGCCCATGTAGTGGCGACAGCGGGTTTCCTCTCAAAATCTGTGTGGTTCTTAACGATATGTCTGAAGCCATATAACCGTAAATAAAATGTGTTGAGTGCGTCGTTAAATAAAACATTTCTTTCTTTCTGTAAACAACGCTTATATGTGTTTAAGAAAAGAAGGAAATGTTTTTATTTAACGACGCACTCAACACATTTCATTTACGGTTATATGGCATCGGACATATGGTTAAGGACCACACAGATATTGAAGGAGGAAACCCGCTGTCGCCACTCTTTTCGAATAGCAGCAAGGGATCTTTTTCATGCACCATCCCATATAGCACATACCACGGCCTTTGATGTACCAGTCGTGGTGCACTGGCTGGAGCGAGAAATAGCCCAATGGGCCCACTGACAGGAATCGACCCCAAACCGACTGCGCATCAAGCAAGCGCTTTATCACTAGGATACGTCTCGCCCCATGTGTTTAAGAATCCAAAGATCATATTAAATTGTAATGTTACAGGGAGTATCCTGAGTTTGAAGTAATTTTGAAAGGTTTTGGAAAAATAAAATATTTTTAATTATTGAAATTACAATTTATTTTAATTTTTCCTTGCTTAGAATACCAATATCCTTATAATAAATGCATTTATGGACATCGTAATATTTTGTAGTAGCCTATCTAAATATCGAATCTTGTCTAAAATAATTTCGTACTTACGGAATTTCAGGCCCGTAGCAGGGTGTGTGCGTGTGTGTGTGTGGGGGGGGGGGGTGTGGGTGGTGGTGGTGGGGGGGCCAGGAAGGCGCCCCCCCCCCAATAATTTTGGCTTTATTTTTGTTTGATAACCTTTACATCTCGACTGAATGTAAAAGTTGTAGCGAGACTAACGGATCGAGATTAATGGCGAGAGTTACAGTAACGGGCAAATAACCTTTGAATCATGCCCTCGGACCCCCCAAATACCTTCGGCGATCGTTCAATTGCCCCCCATAAAATAATGTCCACCATTCCAAATGTAATTTTCCATATAATGCTTAGGTAAGATAGTGTTTTTAGAAACAGGAAATAGTAAGATCTGTGTTTATTTTGTTGGACGCCGGGGGAGTGGCGGAACAAACGGAAGTCTTGCTTGAGCTGAAAACTCAGGATAGTCATTTTAAAATACCTCTATGATTGGCCGTAACATCGATGGTGACATTGATTATCTGCCCTTGTTTGTAATGGCGTACAATGGTTCCAGTGGCGTAAATTCCACCAGCCTCGTTTTCGCGTGCTCCATCCCAGGGGTCGCCACACACGCCGCATTTACCGTGGTTAACTTCCCACTGATGCTGTTGAAATAAAACAAAATGATGCTTAGTATAAATAAAATATTTAGAAAAAAAGAAGAAAAAAAAGAGAAATTTATAACATTCCCCAATAATTTTGATTCAAACATTCCCGAGTTTGCTGCATTGTAAGATGTTTCCGACTAATAAAATATTCCTACGAGTAAACTTACATATTAAATGTATTTCCTTTCTTAGAATATCAGTGTCTGTATATTCAATATGTTTCTGGTCGCCTTAATATTTGTAAGAAGCCTAAACTGGATTCTCTGTTCAAATAATTTCCTACGTACGAACCCCCCCCCCCCCCCCCAACATTTTTAAGAAATAAAATGGAATTTAACCTATTACAAATATTAGAACGACCAGAAACACGTTTAATATACAGCTACTAATATTTTATGCAGAAAAATATATTTGATATGTAATTACAATCGTTAAAAATTCTCTGTTAGTCGATAGCATCTTAAAAAGTGCAGCAAACTCAGGAATGTTCCTTTAAAATGTTTATTAACATTTTCATTTCATACTACTGAACATATTTTCTTCGATCTTGGGTCATGCATTTGTAATAAAAGTCATAACTGCTATTCTAGTGCAGGGCGTACATTAAGTCAATAGGCCTACTTTTCCTAGAATGAACCACACTTTCTATTGCTATTCTAGTTATTCATTTGAATGCATATTGTCAAATATAATACTACTGGAGAAAACTAAACACTATTAAGTAAACGAAAAGAAACTAATGATATAAAAGGTTACCCCCAACAACAACAAACACACACACACACACACACACACACACACACACACACGCACGCACACACACACACACACACACACACACACACACACACACACACACACACACACACACAAACCCAACCCAAAACAACCCTTAACACACACACCCACCCACCCCCCAAAAAAAAAAAAACACACCCAACAACAACAAACCCCCCATCCCCCCACAAAAAACAACAACCTCTAAACAATTTAAAAAAAGAAAAAGAAGAAGAAAAACAAAGCATAATCATACAGTTAATGCAATAAAGTTACATAACAGATCCAGTGTTTGTAAACAAATATATAAATGTGAAATGTATACACAAAATACTAATAACAATATCAACACTAGTCCTGTCTTTAAACAAAATCCTAAAAGCAGTGTTCAAAATACAGAAAGAAAGTCCACCACCACTATATATGGACATATAAATTAAAAAGATCTATACAGTCGGACCTCGTTATCTCGATCTCTGTAAACCCTTTATCCCAGGAAATCAGGAGATTGGGAAATGGTTCCATGGCATCATTGTCACCAAAAGGCTAGGTTCAACTCAATTCACCGTTATCTCAAATCTTGGGCCATTTTGTTCGTTCCCTTCAACATTGAGATAACAACGTTTGACTGCATAAATATAATTAATCCTTGAATAAATTGTGACATATAGACCAGAATTTTACAAACTTTTCATAATTGCAACAAGAGAATGCAACGTGTTTTGTTGCAGTATAATATAGACTCGGCTTCTTTTGTATCCATGTAATATCTGGGATAAAACCCTTTAAATGACTTTTAAATATTAACTGTTTAGTTATTAATGTAGTAGCATTAATAGGATCAGGGGTGAAACGTAGCCCAGTGGTACAGCGCTCGCTTAATGCGCGGTCGGTCTGGGATCAATCCCCGTCGATGGACCCATTGGGCTATTTCTCGTTCCAGCCAGTGCAACACGACTGATATATCAAAGGCCGTGGTATGTACTACCCTGTCTGTGGGACGGTGTATATAAAAGATCCCTTGCTGCTAATCACAAAGAGTAGCCCATGAAGTGGCGACAGCGGGTTTCCTCTCTCAATATCTGTGTGGTCCTTAACCATATGTCTGACGCCATATAACCGTAACTAAAATGTGCTGAGTGCGTCGTTAAATAAAACGTTTTATTTTTTTAATAGGATCATTTTTACTCGTCTTAAACCCCAAAATTATATTTTCTTTTGTAAAGTTCATTATTATACCAAGGTTTTTTTGGTTGCATCCAAAGCTTTAACTGTTCCCAAATGTGTCTGACGTGGTTACATTCCCAAAATAGGTGTATTAATGTTGATATTTCATGTTTACAGAAGGAGCAAAGAGGTGAATCAATATATCCTATGTTATGTAAAAACTTATTTGTAGGCAATATTCTATGAATAATCTTGTATTGAAACCATCTTAATTCTGTACTATTTGTGCAGCGAAAAGGTATTATATTTATCGTTTTCCAATCATCATCATCATATTTGAAATTTAATTCCCCCCCCCCCATTTTAAATTAAACGTATGTTTTTAAAATCTCAAATCCAATAAAATATTATAAAAGACTTGACTGCCTTTACAGTTTATCTTAAGATTCGAATTATTATAGGGAAGAATAGAATTTTGCAACTTTCTTTTATTTTAATTTTATTTTAAATGTATTGCAATACTGCTTCACTTCACTTAAAAGACCATGATATTTTAAAAAGTTAACATCAAGATTATAACTGCTTTTACATTGTGGGTATGTAAATAAATAAATAAACCACTGTCATCTAATAAATCATTTATACATCTAATTCACATCTTGTACCAACTGTCATAAAAACTGATTTGTTATTTTCTTTAATGATATCATTAAACCATATACATGTATATTGAGACTGGACATCATTTTTACAAACAATTTTTATTTTTACATTTTTAAGATAGATGCACAAAGATAAAAGAGTATCTCTCCAAACATTATTTTTTATTGTTGGTAAAAGATTTTCTTCTATATATTTTGAATCAAATGCTATAATATTTTGTAACACATTAACTTCACCAAGAATAAGAGATCTCCGCTTTGAATCTATACATACAAGCCTTTTGATCCAAACAATTGTTTTGTGCCATAATAAATGTTTGAATATTTGGTACTTTATTTCCTCCATCTCTAATAATATAATTCATTTGTATACGTTTAACTGTCAGGTTTTCACACACACACACACACACACACACACACACCAACCTCCCTCATCCCCCCCCCCAAAAAAAAAACAAAAACCCAACAATAAACCTCTAAACAAATACTATTTCATAATTAAGAACTCACACTATATCCCCCACAGAACATCTGATTGTCGTTGTAGTTGATGGGGGTGTTGTATCCGAACCGCCACATACTGGCGCGTGACGGCGGCTCTAGCAGACGTCCATGCCCGTCCCCACCACTGACACACGCAAAGAACAGCAAGGCGCCGAAAGCCAACATTTTACGTCGTCAAACAGATGTGAACGATCGGTCTGAAATATATCTAACGTTTACTGAGTCTGGACTTATCTATCTTTGTTTTGTAGTCGTATAAACCGGATCTTTTTATACTCTATCCTATTCCAAGCGTGGGATGGTTTTCCGATTCTTC